>NW_007731860.1:22565-26763 GCF_000696425.1 Galeopterus variegatus
CACAAAAGTCATGTGAGCAGCCCACCACTGCTGGAGCCACCACTACCATGCAGGCAGCCAGCCAAATCCACCTCCTCAACCACTGCTGCTGCAAGGGTGGCCTGCTTCACAGCAGCAGCTTCAGCTGTGCAGATGGACCACCAACCACTCAACTGAATTGACACAAGCAGAGTCCAGGGAAGGAGAATAGTATAAGAAACAACTGCTCTTCCAGATGACCAGACACCGATGTAAAGATACTAGAAATATGAAAAAAATAAAACAAACAAACAAACAAATAAAAAAACCAAGAAAATATGAGTCCACCAAAGGAATATAATAATGCTCAATATAGAGAAGGAAATCTTTGAAATGACTGAAAAGGAATTCCAGGTAAAAAATCTTAAGGAAACTCAATGAGACACAAGAAGATGAAGTTACATGACACGATGGACTGATCAAAATGATCCAGGATATGAAGGAAGAAATTTACAAAGAGATTAATACTTTAAGAAAGAATATTGCAGAACTCATGGAACTGAAGGAGTCATTCAGGGAAATAAAAAACACAACTGAGAGCTTAAGCAGCAGACTAGAGTAAGCAGAAGAATTTCTGAGCTTGAAGATAGTCTCTTCAAAATAAGTCAGGTGAACAAAAATAGAGAAAAAATAATTTTGAAACATCTATGAGAGATAGCAGACAACCCTAAGTAAACAAACATCCAAATCATCAGTACTCAGGAAAGGGAAGAGAATGGAAAAGGCATTGAGAACTTATTCAATGAAGTAATAGTGGAAAACTTCCCAGGTATATAGAGAGATATGGATCTTCAGATTTAGGAGATTCAAAGATCTACAAACAGATTCAATACAAAAAGGTCCTCTCTGAGTCATATTATACTCAAAATGGCAAAACTCAAAGACAATGAGAATCCTAAAAATAACAAGAGAAAAGCATTAAGTCACCTATAAGGGAGTCCCTATTAGACTAACGGCAGACTTCCCCACAGAAACTATACAGGCTAGAAGAGAACATAATAATATATTCAAAATACTAAAAGAAAAAAAACTGTCATCCAAGAATACTATACCCAGCAAGTCTATCCTCCAGAAATGAGGTAGAAATATTGAATTTCCCAGACAAAAACAATGAGAGTTCAACACCTCAAGAGAGTCTTTTATCTGGCATCCAAAAATGATAATCACTGCCATGAATGCATGAGAAAGAACAGAACCCACTGGTAGAACAAAAATACAAATAAGAAAGAGAAAGGAACTGTATCTTACCACCTCCAAAAACCAACAAACTCTGAAGACAAATAGTAAAAGGGAAATAAAGAAAAAAGAGAGACAGATTTAAAACATACAAATGAAAATCTATTAAATGCCAAAGTAAGACAATACATTTCAGTAACAACCCTAAATGTAAATGAATTATATTCCCCACTCAAAAGAAACAGACTGGCTGATTGGATTAAAAAGCTACACCCAGCTATATGCTATCTTCAAGATACTCATCTTATTTGTAAAGACACACATAGACTAAGAGTGAAGGGATGGAAAAAGATATACCACACAACTGGAAGTCAAAAATGAGCAGGACTAGCTGTTCTTATATTAGATAAAACAAACTTTAAGCCAAAAACTATAAAAAGAAACAAAGAAGGCCACTATTAATGAGAAAGGGATCTATCCAGCAAGGATACATAACAATCATAAATATGTATTCATCCAACTGTGGGGTACCCAGATATGTAAAGCAAACACTGTTAGTTCTAAGGAAAGAGATAGACCTCAATATGGTAACTGCTGGGGACCTGAAAAGCACTCTCACAGCTTTGGACAGATCATCCAGACAATTCAAAACAGAAACACAGGATTTAAACCACACTTTAGTCCAATTGGACTTGGCAGATATCTATAGAACATTTCATCCAACAACCACAGAATATAAATTATTCTCATCTGCACACAGAACTTTCTCCAGGATAGATCACAGGTTAGGTCACAAATCATGTTTCAACAAATTTTAAAAAATTGAAATCATTTCAAGTATCTTCTCAGACCACAGTGCATTAAAACTAGAAATCAGCAATGAGCCAAACTCTGGAAAATATACAAGCATGTGGAAATTAAACAACATGCTCCTGAATAACGTATGGGTCCAAGAAGAAATTAAACAAGAAATCAAAAAATTTCTAGAAACTAATGAAAATAAAGACACATCATACCAAAGAGTGAAAGATCTCTACAGTGAGATGTACAAATCACATGAAGTTTGAGGATCAAAATATACCAAAATGTGATCATATTCTTTCTGTACACTTTCCAAAAAAGTGTTAAGGTAGATTAAAAAGTTAAAATATATATGAAACAATATATGCCTTATGAATAAAAAACAAGAAAATTCCTTTTCAAAAAGCAGAAAAATGGCTTTATTATTTTATACTTAGTTATTATAGCTTAATACCTCACTTCACTTCAAACTTTCTAAGAATTAATGTGAAGAAAATAATATGTTGAAATATGTAATTATCTTATAAAAAATGAAGTTTATTCTTAGCAATTAATTCTAAGTAGAATACTGCACCTATATAAGAGATGATAAAGAGCATAAATAACTTACATTTTCCAAACAAATTAAATGTTCAGAAATATCTCCAAGTGTTTTTTTTTTATGTTTCTCCTTTATATAAGTTGAGGAATTAACACTGAAGCATGAATCAATACATATTTTTTTTAAGCAACAAGATAGCATTCATCTAGGTATGTCACTTGCTGATAAGAAAATAAGATCTCCTTTAGACTTTCCTTTTCCAAAATAAAAATAAATGCAAACATCTGTCAAATATGGAACAGCGATAAAGTTCAAAGATTCTATAAATAAAGATGGAAAAAGCATGACAGATTCTCCTCATAATAATTCCATTTCTGCAGAGTGGGCATAGACCTACCTTTGGGTATTTTCTCAAAGACTAACTAATTATCTTGAAGAAATATTTAATTTGGTTACTAGAATACAAAATAAAAAATTTTGTCTCACACTTCTATTTTGGAAAATTTATCAATAGCCGTCCTTTAATGGTGAGGTATAGCTTCTCAGCAGCATTATAGTTTTAGTTAAGCTTTGTCTTCTTAGGTCAGTTAATAACATTATATGAATAAAATATATTCTTAGGCAGATGAATGAATTACCGTGTTGTAAAACTTAGTATCTTCTATTTGAATTTTGGATAAATTCAACATTTTGTTTTGTTTTCATGGTTGATATTCAAATGCACAGGCATTAGAAAACAGACCTATTTTTAATAACAAATTTTCTGGTCTAACGTGATAAAACCATGTCTTTGAGATAAAGAAAACTTTGTTCTCATTTCTGGTAGAAAGTGACATGCAGTCAAGTCATCCAAAAGTTATCCTAAATGGCTCAACTAAAGTTAAGATCTAGTAGATGGAGACTACATCCTTTTGAGCATGATTTAGTATTAGAATTTTACTTGTTAAAATATTTTCCTTATACTTATTCTGGTTGCCATATTATGAAGTAGACTGTGTAGTCATAGTATCTTTACTGAGATAATACAGTTTTCTGATAGGGAGATGATTTCTGTCTGTGGACTCAAAGCCTCATAATTAAATGATATATGTTGGGAAGAGTCTTATCTGTTTTCTTGGTGACATGAAATAGTACATGTGAGTTATTTGTAAAGGAATATCTGCACAAAATTTCATGTGCTGTTGATATATATAATCTAAAAATTATTATGAGAATGTCCAACAGTAGTATTTTGAAGGAATAGTCTACAGATTCATGGCTATGTTATTTTGTGACAATAGATTTTGTCTTTTTAAAAGTAAAGTATACTCGCATTTCTCTCTAAGGGGACTCTATCTGTGCAGTTAAATCAGAGGAAGATCATTTGATAAAGTTTGGAGGACTCTTTTAGAATAGACTCCAAAATATTCTTACAGTGGCAGACCTCTTAGGAAATATTGGTACAAATAGTTATTTAAAATGTAAAGACAATGTGAATTTCTAAAGCAGGTTGAAGTATACAAATAATTCTTGATATAGAATAAACAGAGGAGTGGGATTTGTACATGAATAAAATAATCAGGCTTATAAAATTACAATTTAGTCATCTAACCAGTCTGCTTGTATGGATGATATTCAGCTACTTAATATGTGTAATTCCATCCCAAAGGTAATTAGTACTTA
>NW_007731860.1:27041-40975 GCF_000696425.1 Galeopterus variegatus
GTATGGATGATATTCAGCTACTTAATATGTGTAATTCCATCCCAAAGGTAATTAGTACTTATAATGTACTTAAATGATCTACTTTTAACCAAGATTTCAATTTCACTCAATGTCTCTGAAATAAGGTAGAAAATAAAATGGAATATTCAAACATTTAGTTCACATGGAATGTTATAAGAAAAAGTAAATAAAAGACTTCAAATGCCTTTTTATATAATTAATTGCTTTGAATTAAGCGGATTCCAAATGCCGGAGATATGCAAATGGAGAAGCAGGAAAATGTTTATTTCTGTTTCGATTTTTAGTTATTACGTAGAGAGGTGAGATTTTAAATAACAAAAGGAATAAAATAAAATGTTTTAGAAAAATATAGAATACTGACAGGTATTTGCAAATGGTATTGCTTATTAATAAGAATTATCCCATAGGGCTTTCGATCGGAGGTGGGAAAAGAAGGGGAATGGGTGGGGTGGGGGTGGGGTTGGCATCTACAATTTTGGGATGTAACCCATGGCAGGATTAAATAATATAAATGCAGCGGAGCTTCACTTTAACATTAGATTCTGTGCTGGAGCATTGATTAAAAGTTTCTCTCTCTCTCAAAACCAAATTAAGATGGTTAACTACTAGTATAGAGGAACCTTGCTGGGTAGTATTTTCTACAATGATCATGAAGCTGTTCTACCTGCTTATTGGTCATATGCTTCTTGTGAGCACAAGGCCTCTGAATTCTCTTTGAAGGTGTGGCTAGTAGCCCCTGCTTGCTTCTAAGCAATTCCACTGCCTCTGCTCAATTTCCAGTTAAATCTGATCTTTCTTTGTAATCAAATGAGTAAGCCATTGGAAGTAAGTAGAAATATAGGCAAGAGAACAGGCGGATAGCCAGTGAAGAGAAAGGGTTGCCTGGAAGAAATAGAAAACAGAAAGTACTAAGCATATTTAATAATTTAATCATACTTTGAGTATGAATATTCAGGTATAGTTTATTTTTTTTTATTTTTTTATTTTTTTAAACTGTGAATCTGTTCAAGTAAGAGAATGCCTTTCTGGATGAGTTTGGAATAATTACATTTTTTATAAATCACAATCTGTTTTATATGTTCCCAAGAACATGTACTTTGGTAATTAAATGTGGTAGTAGGGTTATTTAAATGAAAAAAATATATTTTCACAACTAATAATTAGTTTATAAAATTAACAATTGTAGATATGCTAATCTGCTTCACTATAGGAGCCATTTTACTACCTATATGTATCCCATAACATCATATTGTAAAACTCAATTGTACGCCATAAAATTTACTTTAAAAATTAACAATTAAATTTTAATTTATTTTTGATTAAAGTTCATATTTTATCTTTAAGTGGGATATATCCATAGTGCTTTTCTGTGGTATACAAAAAGTATTTTGTATGGACAGTCTGATCAGTTTCTATATTTTTGGAAGCATTAAATTATCATCAATCACTAAGGCCATTAGCTTGTAATCACCACATCCCCTTTTAAGGTTAGAATTCTTCCTCATATGAGGAAGTCCCCAGAATTACAAAGGTTTTCAGTCAGACCCAGAATAATTATGGAGGCTCTCACATTAGAAAGGTGGATTCTAGAATTTCAGAAGTCACCTTTGGACAGTAAAGTGTTTTTCTCAGTTTAGACATAGGTTAAACAATTCTATAATTTTATATTGTGACCATATTATTTATTTCCTAAACTGGACACTTTTAAGAGTGAAGGAGTCACTACTAATAAGTCCACCAGACCACAAATGTAATCTGGGCCTATCTCAGGCTACCTGGAATTTATGGCCGCCTTATGAGCAGTGAGCAGGGTTCTTTGCCTGCTTCTAATTTGAGAACTTAAACATTGGCTTCGATATTTATATTGTTCCAAAATGTAGGAAATTTACCACATCTCAATTTCATTTGATGAAATGTAGATACATCATGTAGAATTATGGTTTTTACTTTCACATCATATGTCTACACATTCTTCTACCTTCCCTTTTAAGATGGTTAATAGATTAAAACAATAACAACAGCAGCAGCATTATTTTATTAGTATTTTATATGAGACTAAAGCAAGGTAACAGGACCTCAGAAAAGACAGGCCTTAAAAGTATAAAATTGCAAGTCATTTCATTGTTAGTCTTCATCCCCGAGACGATGTCAATGATGATAAGATTTGCTAGTATTCTTTAGGTGACTACTGTAAGCCAGGTGTTGTGTTATGTACTTTTCATATATTAATTTCTGTCATCTTTCCAACAGCTCTATGAATCTGTCTATATTTGCTTTCTTTTACAAAAAAGAAAAATCAGGCATAGATGAGGTTAATTATTTGGCTCAAAATAGCCCAGCTAGTCACCCAATGGAAGCTTCTGTGTTCAAATATGGATGCAATTCCAAACTCCATGCTCTTTTCAACAAGCTACTACTCTTTCATGTGATCTTCACTAGGAATTTTACGATTCCTTCTGGCACCCAGTGTGGTCATCATGGTTTCCATGGCTGAGCTTTACATTAGGACATTCGTGGAGACACAGGTGGGCTCATCAGGAAGCAAAACATGACCTTCATCTGCTAGTGTGTAAGAAGAAGAAATTAAGGATTAAGGAAAACAACATGTCCACCCCACAGCTGAAATAATAAAAGCCACACATGCCTAATCCATAGCAAGTAATCTCAGTAGGAGACAATAAATCACAAGACTGACATGGGATTGAAAGACAAGAAATCCTCAGTAATTACTTTGACAATGTCAAGTTCCCCATGAACTGCTCTTTGCAGCTCGATCATAAGGGAGGTTCTCTATCTTGCCAGCTGCCAAGCAGTAACTCAAGGACAGAGAATAAGTATACCCAATATATGTCCCATTGCAGACATAGCAGAACACATTAAGTGCCCAGTAACTATTTGTTAAATGGAAGAGTAAGCTGGAAATAACTAATTTAGAGAATTAATCAAATGAATAAAAGTAGTTTCCAATCTGTGTAGTCTTCTTTTTATTAGGTTAGTATTTCTATACAATTTTATCTCATGACATCTTTCTAAAGTCTTTCAAGTAGTAGAATCAAAACAATATTAGCTAACACTAATTAAGGGCCTGATATGTCCTTGTTAATCCTTTGAGAACTTCCCACATATCTCAGTCTCTGTAGCATTTAAAGGATGTGCTATTATTATCACTATTTCACAAATGAGAGAATTAAGGCACAGCAACATTCCAAGGGTACTCCAAAAAGTTCATGGAAAATTAGAATTGAGAGACAATAATAAACTTTCCATCTTTTTTTTTTTTTTTTTTTTTTTAAAATGACCGGTAAGGGGATCTTAACCCTTGACTTGTCAGCACCAGGCTCTCCGAAGTGAGCCAACCAGCCATCCCTATATAGGGATCCAAACCCATGGCCTTGGTGTTTTCAGCACCACACTCTCCTAAGTGAGCCACAGGCTGGCCCTCATGAACTTTTTGAACCTACCATTGTACTAATTAGTAGAAGATCATACACTTTGTAAGTAGTATAATCAATTTTAAAATCCAGGCAATCTGAGTTGGCAAAGTCCATAGTTTTTACTACTTATGCTCCAGTCTGCTTTCACTGAAGTCCTCAAATCAAATTTTAATTTTCAATACCAGAAAAAAATCATTCATGTAAAGGATTAATATGTTAGATTAAAAATGTGTACTAAATGATGCTTTCCTATCATTCTGTTGGTGTTTTCATCATCAAGTTATATTTAAATAATAGTAATCTTCAAAAAATATTAATAAGGTTGCCTAAGTCTACCTCTTTAATAATCTGAGCTAATCATCCAGCTTAGTCACTCCCTGAAATCTCTATTGCAAGACATGTAAATTCTAGATAGGAATGCATATTGAAAAAGTGCACATTGTAAAAGATGGGAGTGCATATTGTAAAATGCTTTGAAAGTAGGTAAGTTTTGCTTCTCCAGTTTCTTGAGGTAGCAGAGACTATGTGATGTTTCTATGTCTTGACAAAAATGAAGTTATATATTTGTCTAGTATTTTGTGATTTCAATAATTTTAATAAAGGATCATTATCCATATTTTCCTTCCTCTCTTCTCTTGCCGGATGGCCCTTTTTTTCCCACAGCTAACACCAGTTAAGCAAGTCTGAGTTGCCATCACTTGTGACCAACCCTTGCAGCATTTCTTTCTCCTCTACCTCATGCATTATCTCCTGTCATTGATTTTGTCTACAGGTTCCTTATACCATTGCTCTATAGAGAAGCATAAAACCAAATCCACTACGAAAGAGGCAAAATCAGTAGTAGTAAGAGACGTTGCAGACAACAGGACAGAAGAAAGTAAAATTGGAGCAAATGTAGATTACAGCCATGACTGCACGTTCCTTAGGGCACTGGGAAAGACGAGTAGTAAGAGACGTTGCAGACAACAGGACAGAAGAAAGTGAAATTGGAGCAAATGTAGATTACAGCCATGACTGCACGTTCCTTAGGGCACTGGGAAAGACGAAAGGAGGAATGCTGTAAGAAAGTTATACAGAAAACTTAAAAAAAAAAAGTCTTAAACTGTTTACATTTTGTTTAAAGCGTAAAAGAGGATCCTATTAAAAACTTCTCTGGAGAAGTAGCTGAGCGTTAATGCTTTGCTACTTAGAGTTGATAACAAGGGAAGATGTGAGGGTGGGAGGGTTTAGGTTTACACAGGAGCATTCAGAGTAAAGGGAAATGAGCATTGGAATAAGCTAAAAGGAGACAGCTTGAGAGGGAGACAGCAGGAGGACAGTGGGTATTGTGGGTCAAATGTGTCCCCAAAAGTTCATGTCAGAGTGTTAGGAGGATGGGAAATACAATTATAGTATTTGAAAGGTGGGGCCATTCATGGGGACACAGTCTTCAAAATCTAATTAGCTCTGTAAGGCCCCACCTTTCAAATACTTTAATTGGCTTTTTAAGGAGAGCAAATGAGCAGGTTAGTTCTCTTGCTCAGCCCATTCTCACTATATGACACTCTGGTCACCATGGGACACTGTAGAGAGATCCCGTTAAGAAGGCCCTCACCAGCAGGGCCCCCGTGACTGTAGACTTCCCAGCCTCTGAACTGTAAGGAATAAATTTTGCTTTCTTAAAAATTACCCAGTTTCAGCTATTTTGTTATAAGCAACAGAAACAAATACTGTCAACTTGGTATGACATGCCAACTTCAGCAGGTTCAGTTTTCACCCTGGAGGGCATTTCTAAGGCAGACTACAGGGGAGGAAAGACAGACTCAACTCAGTCCTACAGATTAGATGATGTGTTTGGTCTCCAGTTCTGAGGTTCAGAGGTAAAATTAGTACTGCAGGGAGGTGCTCTAACACGTGGCCAGTACCAGAACTTTTAGATAGAAGACAGATGAGTTTGACCTGTAGCTAATAATAGCCAAAATCCACATGAAAATAAATGATCTTCATCACTCAGTAAGAAAAAACAAATTTTAGTATATAAGAGAAATTAAACTGTGCCTTTTAAATCTTTCTTTCTGTATCTTATTTTAATGTCATTTTCTCTTCTAATGCAAATGTAGGTATGTATGGAGGGTTAGAAATCTTGATTCTCATCTGATTTTAGAATAGGGTTTTTAGGTAAATGCATGTATGGGGCAAAAGCCCATCTAATCTAATCACTACTTAGGTATGGGATTACTTTAGGTAATGGGTATACTTTAATGATTTTAGAGGTAACAGGTGGTTGTCTTATCAATCCTGTTAATAGATTTTAAGAATTGCTGAAGGGAAAGATATGAAAAAAGTGTTTGCTAGGGGCAAGCTGTCTGCTGGGGAAACTTCAGAAATAATTGTACTTAGATTTTATCATAAGAATGTAACTTTTGCTTAAAGAGAGCTTATACTTTAGCTAATGAGCCAGTTTGACCAACTTAGCTTTTCACAAATTGTACTTTGGAATGTCACATTGTTAATTTTACTGATGTTACTAGTTTCCATTGTTAAGGTATACTTAGCCATAGATAACTTTTGTAACACTGCCCATGTGTTTGTGTCCTTTTTGTCATGATAGAATCAACTGATTTTCCTTGTGAAACTTCCTTGTCTTTACAATAAAAAAACAGAAGCTAACTTTGAATCAGGGCTGCGCCCAGTTTTCTCTGGGATACAGACCCTTCGGGCTTCTCAACACATTCACGGTGCTTTGAGTAATCCTTTTTTCATCTCCGTTACACAGTGAGAAGTGTACCAGGTATGTTTAAGCCATATTTATCTTTCTAGTTAATAAACTCCTAGTTTTATATGAGTAAAAAGCTTTGAGTTTTAATAGACTATGGCTCTGTAGGGGGGTCTCTCAGACTGCTGATTTTCATTGTTCACCAGGCAGATACATAATTCAGTGGAAACTAACCAAAATTGTAGCCATGAGCCCAAGTATAGTCTTCCAGTACTTTGTAGTACTTCTCCAGAAAATTAAACCCAATATTCATATTCATTCTCTTTAAGACATGCAGCTCCTCGACCTCATAAAATTAGCCCAGTATTCACTCTTCTGGGTGCTTGAGTATTATGAACACCCTGTAATTCCTTTATCCAAATTCCATTATTCCTCAGATTTGAAATTCTAATTCACTGTGGGACCTGGAATTTTTCATGTAATATTTATACAAATGCTAAGCTGTTAGTATGAAGAAAGGAGGAGGAGGAGGAGGAGAGGAAAAGAAAGGACTTGCATTGAATTTAGGTTCCTTAAGCTTCTGGCTTGTTGGTTCTTCCTTTACACCCTCATGTCAGGATCCCATGACATGAGAAAATATTTCATCTTTTGGCTATCGATGGTTCCCTTTGTCCTATCTTTCATGGTCTCAGTACTCCATCCTTATCCTCTAAATACAGTCCAGTGTACCTCCACACTCTGCTGCCCTGCCTAACCCTTTTTTGTAATTGCTGAGCTCTTATGCTTTAGATGCAACCCATTTGAGGCAATGCTCTTTAACATCTAGATTCTGCAGGTCTCAGTTAAGCACAGGTCCCACCTCTGCACATTCCAACCTCAATTGATTTCAGATCCATTCAATTCATTCATGTGGAATTCCTGAATTTTCTGACTTCACCAATATCAGGAGGATGGCCCTCAGAATCAAGTTCAAGAATATTTGATCCTAAAGTGCCTCCTATCTTGACTTATTTAGGGAACTATGGCAAACTCAAGGCCTCAAATGGCCCCAGACTCCATTTCACTAACTTAAATCTTTGAATAGGTGTTGGGGACCTTGACTGCAGAAAACAACTTGGCCACCACTTATGTGAACTTATGGGTCATTAAAATTGCTCTTATGCTTCCTTTGGGTTAATTTAACTCTATTCAACAACATATTTCAATTATAAAAAGATTTAACAACATAATAAGGTAGCTGACTGTACACATATATACACCTTACGTATTTTGAGAAGACCTATTGTCTTTCTCCTGCCATTTTGCCATAGTTCTTCAGTTTTATTCATTATTTATTTCCTTTTTTTGTTAAATAATTTCCTGGTCTAAAAATTAGTAATAATTCAAATAGGAAGACACAGAAATAAATAACAAAAAATACAATGGGAGTTTGTGTATATATATATATATATATATATATATATAATGTATTGTATATGCACATACTGTGTATATACATAATATGTATTCATATATACATGTGTATATACATATTATGTATAAGCTGAAATAGGTCACAAATGCATATAGAAATTAGAATTAGGATAATAGAAAGTAAACTTTACTTAGGAATCTTGCCAAGACCCAGCCCTGAACGTAACAATAGCCCAATCTTGGTAGAAGAAAGAGGGAAAGTAAAGGCAGGTTTACTAGGACCTGGAGTTCCTCAAAGTGAAGGGATGAGAACTGAGATAGAACTTTTAAAATTTACCACACACAAGCTCTCTGGAAGTGCATTACTCGTGCTTTGTACTCTCAAATGGCTACCTGGCCAGGCAAGTGATATGTGAATGAAGTGGGTCAAGGTTAAAAAAAAAAAAAGTGGTTGTTGGCATCTGTGATAAACTATTGTGTGCTTGCCGTGGGTCAGTCATTACTTGCAATGCTGACTGAATTTGGCTCATGGGCTGACAGTTTATGACTGCTGATCAAAGTTTTGGAATTATCTTTGGGAGACTGGGGAAGGGAAGATTCAATCTGAAAGGAGCCGCATGTGGTTTTGAAAGAGAATTTGTAGACTTCAAAGTGACTGAGTAAGAATATGCACTGAGAACGTTGTCCAAGGGAGAAAGAAAACCTAAAACAAATCACATTAAGGTTAATACTCATAGAAAGGAAGAGTCAGTCATTTGCTGTCACACAGACACACACACATGTGATAGCTGGCTATAAGACCATATCAGGCAGATAGAAAGAGTAAATAAAAAGAAAAGACACAAGCAAAAATAAAGAAGTATAACATTCAATCTTTCAATGTTGATTTTTTTTTTTATTAGAAAAAGACTAGAAACCCAGTGGGGAAAACAAAGAAACAGAAAAAAGAAAAAGCAATTTCCATTGTATCATATAGCAAACATGGGTATTAATCACAATTTCACATTAAGCTGCATGTTTCTATTAGTATTTGCCACAGCTCTTACTCTTAGCACTGGTTGTAATTTATGCTTTGTTTAGGTGAATTCCTAAGCTCTCTGTGCCTAATTTTTAAAAATTAAATAGTGAAAATAACAGAAATAATTTAGCTTATGTGTTTGCTTTGATAAATAGGTAAATGAAATGTAATATTACATTTTTAAACCACATTATGAATAAATGTTTAATATCTACCATTGATTTTATTCTTGGAGAACATAGCAGGGACCATATAAGAAATGTAAATATAGTTATTGACCTATTGTGTCAGTGACAAAAGAAGATTAGTCTTTTCTCTAGGAGGTTGGAATTAGCTTTGCTGAAAATATTCATTGCATATCAAATTAGACTATACATTGCATTTGTGTTCCTGAATGTTTTCCTCGGTTGCTGTGTGAGGAAAACAGATCAGACATACATTCGATGCACATCATTCAGGCACCTTGTTTCAAAAGTAATTAGGATTTTACTCACTTGAGACCAGATAATTACATTTAATGTAATCTTAAAATAGCCCCCAAGGATTGTTCTCCATTGGTAAATGCATAAGAAGTGGAACAAATTGACTTTCACAATTACTGAATTAGGAAAACTAGAAACAGAGGAAAGAATCATGAATCAAAAAATTAGTCTCATAAGACTGATAAAGATGATTTTTTTTTTCTATTTATTCTCACATAATCCTTAAGGAATTTTTTGTCCAATGAAAGTGACACACAGAAGGATATTTCATAAAGATGCAGCCAAGGGTTAGTGCTGACCTCCAGCCTCAGTGACTCATAACTCAGGCTCCTTCTGCAATCAGCCCAGCTTGCTCTACCCTAGAAATCCAACCAGATGAGAGCTACACAGCACTCATCAGCTTGACTCCAATTCTCTGACAAAAACATGTATCCCTGGGCATCATACTATGCTAAATGCTAGGACACTGAGATAAACAAGACATCACTCTGGATTCAAAATATAGTTGCAGACTCAGCAATGTCTGACCCAAACCAGGCTGATTGTCATGGGATAATAAATTTACTACCAGGTCAAGAACTAAACCAGTAGATACACAAAAACTTTAGGAATAACTTCATAAAACTCCAGAAAAGGTCTTAGAGGAAGGGAAAGGCTTGGGAATTATACATGGGTAGATACTAGTGATAATGGTAAAGAAAAAAAAACAAATTCAGTAATTTTTGGAAGAGAGCAATCTTTCTACGATGTAAAATAGTTCTCAGAAATTGAGTCTAGATAATGCTTGGAACATGTTTTAAACTGCAAAAAACAAAAATCTTACATTTAATTTGTTTTTCTTATAATTTTCCTATTGTCTGGTGTAAGAAAATCTTACTTAATCTTCCAGATGGTATCTAATTAAGTTACATTTAATGTTATGTTTCATTTCTCTGAATGTGCCCTACCTAAAAATGAGCAAGATTTTGGATCAAATAAAAGCTTTTAATTATTGTAAATTTTACTCTGCCAAATTCTAAAATGTATTCATAAATTTGCATAAAACTTTTTAAATGATCACTGTGGCCCAAACTTATTTTATTTAAATTAATTTATTTTCTTATTTTAAATTAAATTTCTTTTCTTCTTTTACAGATGTTAATCTTTAAAGATGCTTAAATATGCCAATGGCAGTAGTTCCTTTATGTAGATGTTCAAAACACATTTCCATGCACTGAAATGACTCTTTAAAGTTTGAACACATGGAAAATTATTTTGGGCTTTCAAAATGTGGCATTGCATATGACCGTTTTTTACAAGAATATTTTTCAAACAATAAGCCTGTCATGCTTCATGCAAGTACTGGGTCACCCCGTGGATAAAATCATGATGCTCTGCATCTTCCTGACAACTTTCCCTTCTCTCCTGAGGAAACCTCTAATGTGTCACTCCTCTTCTGTGCCCCACATGTTTTATTTCAATTTCTTACATGTGAGGCATATGGTATTCTTACACTGCTGTGTTTTTTGTTTGTTTGCTTGTTTGTTTTAAAATCTGACTCAACGTTTGGCCTACTATAATGTATTTTGCTTGTAAGATCTACCTTTTTTCCCCAACAATTCTTAACAGACTTGTTGAGGTTTAATTGACATATAATAAACTATAATTGTTAAAGTGTACAAATTGATAGGCTTTGACATACAAGTGTGTATATGTAATGGACTGAATTGTGTCCCCAAAAGATATGTTGAAATCATAACCGCTGGTCCTTGTTTGTGAATAGGGTCCTTATATGAGAATAGGGTCAATGCAGATGTAATTAGGTAAGATGAGGTTGTAGTGGAATAGGGTGGACCCCTAATCCAATATGAGTGCTTCTTATAAGAAGAGGGACATTTGGAAACAGACACAGATGCAGAGGGAAAATGGCCAACTGCAGATGGAGGCAGAGATTGGAGTGATGCTGCCACAAGTCAAGAACACCTGGGACTACCAGAAGTTAGAAGAGGCAAGACAGAAGGCCTCAGAAGAAGCACGGCCAACACCTTGATCTTGGACTTCTTGTCTCCAGAACTGTGAGACAATAAATTTACCTTGACTTAAGCCAACATGTTTGTCATACAGCAGCCCTAAGAGACTGATACAATTTACAATTGTGAAACCATCTGAAAATAAAAATAGCAAATGTATCCTTCACCTCAAAAAGTTTTCTGATGTCCCTCCCATCAACACCTCCCCAATTCCCAATCCCATTCCCAGAAAACCACTGAACTTTTTTCTGTCACTATAGATTAGATTGTATTTCATAGAGTATATAAATTTATATAAATTACATAAAATGTATATTTACTATATATAGTATATACTGGGCTTTTTCAGCATAACTATATTGAGATTCATTCATCTTGTTCATTCTTTTGAACAATATTCTTTTGTTACTCATTTTACTGAGTGTATTCCTTTTTATGGATATACCACATTTATTTATCCATTCACCAGTTGATCAGCATTTAATTGCTTCCAACATTTGGCTATCACAAATATTCCTGCTATACATGCACATATACATGCACAGATATTTGTATGGAGACACGCTTTCACTTCTTTTGGTAGATACCTAGTTGTGGAATAGCTGAGTCACATAGTAGGTATACATTTAACTTTTTGAAAAACTCTCAAGCTGTTCCCAAAAGTGAATGTACTATTTTACATTACCATCAGCAGCATATGGGAGTTCTCATTCCTCTGCATCCTTCTCAACACTTGGTATGATCAGTCTTTTTAATTTTATTCTTTCTTTTTTTTTTTTTTCCTTTTTGTCTTTTTTCATGTCCGGCAACGGATCGCAACCCTCAGTGTCGTGCCCGTACCGGACTGGGACCGGCAATGAGATCGCAACCCTTGGTGTTGTGCCCGCACCTCGCTCAGCCAGTGAGCGGGAACCGGTCTGTATGTGGGATCCGAACCCTCGGTGGGAGCGCCGCCGCACTCCCAAGCGGCGCACTGTAGCAGTGCGCCACCGGGCCAGCCCAAGAAATATGATAATACATATGGTCAAATTTACATTTATAAACATTTTAATGCATTAAACATAAAAGGGGTATTCAAAAAGTTAATGGAAAGACTCACATTATCTTTTATTTCTATTGTTAGAACATTTTGAAGTACCCTCGTATAATGAAAACAATGCTATAATTTGATTTGAGTAAAATTCAGCATGAAAATAAATTTTGATTCATACCTAAAATCTAAAATGAAAGGAGAACTATTTTAGTAACAGCCACATTCTGGGTAAATAATTAATTAATTGACACTGATTGATCAGATGTTTATTATATACTAATTAGGTGATGGTGACTTATTTTCTTTCATTATAGTGTATTTGTTAAGATGTTTTGTTAAGGAACCTCTGAGAGATATCTATAAATCAATGAAATTAATATTAGTTTGACATACAGGGAAGATATGATATACTAATGGATATTACACATGAGATATGGACGTGGTCTGTCTTGTTATCTGTGGTATTTCTATCTTTCAGAGTAAGGTTTATCTCATGGTGCTCAAAAATATATGTTGAATAAATGAACCAATTTTCCTCTAAGATTTGATTTTTTGAGTTTTATTTATTTTTATTTGATTTTAATATTTACTTGTACATATTTGTGGGGTGAAGTATGTAGTTTCAACACATGCATACACTGTATAATGATTAACTTAGGGTAGAGAGCATAGTTTGGTTTTAAAAACATCTCAAGTATAAAGATTATGATAATCAGTATTAAAATCTAGTGTGGAGAGCCCTCTAATAGAGGTGTGTTAAACATCAGTCTTTTTAACTCACTATATACATATAGTCAGAATAGAATTTTAAAATGAGGCAAATTTTGCATGCTCACTAAGGTTGGTTCTATCAGTAATTTTAAGAAATCACCATGTAGTGTGATCCAGGATGTCCTCAGACCTACTTTGCTCTACAAGTTACTAACACATTGCTATGTTATAAGCCATGTTTCAATAACCTTGAACTCTTCATCATTCACAGAATTTTTGGAAAGGCTACCAAGATCTGTGTATTTTCAGTACATTTGTGAAGATGAAATTTCAAAAAAAAATACAAAAAATAAATAAATATATATTTGGGAGTTTAAAAGTATGAGAGAGACCTATATTTTTCATCAACAGCATTTCATGATTGCCTTTAATTACTGCCTGGTTTTAAGTCCTTTAATGTAGGATAATTTGGTTAGTAGAATTACTTGGCTAGACAGTAATGAGACTCTTACCTCCAGACATATTTAGTAAGTCCCATAACTTTTACTCTCTTAGCATAATATTAGAGTCTGTGAGTGCTATAAAAAGTATAATGTAGTCTCTTTTTATGGAGATCACAATTTTATTTTCTGCAGGAAAAAATTAGAGATACCTATACTTTGGTAAACATATATTAGAAAACTAAGTCTGAAACCTCATAACAGGATTATGTACTTGAGGTCTAATTCTCGGCCCACTCTTCCAGTGATGTTTAAGTTGGTGAAGCTGGATAGTGCTGTTATTATGTGAGCCTTTCCTGGTCCACTAGTGTTGAATTAAATTGAGAATGATATTATTGTTGGAAAAGGAAAGCGTTTTCCCGTTAGAAATTGTTTTTCATTTCATGTATTAGCTTTGTCTGTTAATTAGGTTAAAATATCCTTGAGAAGAGTGATCAAGTTTGACTCTTCTCTGTGATACCAGTAGTCAGCCCGTTATGGCAGTGTGAAACTCTGGACAGGCTACTTATTGACTTGAGAAATAAATCTATCCTGTCATCTGCGGATTGATATTGTTTCATCTGTATCTATCTATCTATCTATCTATCTATCTATCTATCTATCTATCTATCTATCTAT
>NW_007731860.1:42189-43513 GCF_000696425.1 Galeopterus variegatus
GACACGGAAATTTTCTAAAAACCAAGTGTTTTATTTTTTTGCTTTATTTATACCACAATATGCATATTTTAAATATCGAGAATGGTGGATGTGTTTACAATAATGTGTTTTATCACACATGAAATTTAAAGTGAAATGAAAATAAATAAATAATCTTTCGCTAAAGTTGAGAGGTTAAAGATTTTTAATTATTCAATACATTTCCAATTTAGAAATAGTTATGTAGTTTCTGTGATAACGTAACCTCTGTTACTCTCATTTTCTCTTCTGTCTTCTTTCTAGACCACTCAGTCTCTAGTGTCCAATGGCTATCTTCACTTTTGTCTCAGATGCACCTCACACTCAACGTATTTCAAATTGAGTTCAACATCTGCTCTCAAACTACTTCCTGCTGTGTCTCCAAAGAAGTCTATGGCAACAGATTTCATCCATCCATCCAAACGAGAAACCTCAGATTTAACTTTGATCTCACATTCTCCTTCTCCACCCACATCTAAACATTCACCCAGTGCACGCAGATTTTTAGTTTTCCTTAATTACTTTCTTCTCCATCACTACTGCTGCAGTCCTAACATAGGCACTCGCTGGATCTAGCATGGAAAATTGAAAAAAAAAAAAAAAAACCTACTCTGTTCTCTTTCTGCCTCTGGTTTTACTTTCTTAAAATCCACTTTCTAAACAAGTCATACTTATAAACTCAAATCTAACAAATGTCACTCTTCTGATTAAATATTTACAATGGCTCTACATTTTCTTCAAATTAATTCTCATCTCCCTTATATTATGTGCAAGAGAGAACAAGTTTGCACACTCCCTTCCTCAACTGCAAGTGCAAGATGGGAAAGGGGAGAAGTTTTAACTTTAAATCAAGTTAGGAATGTTGATTACTTTGTGGAACTGCACATTTTAATAATTAACAGAAGGAACTGACTAGGAAAATCATGAGGTCCGTCTGAGTTTCAGCTTCAGGCAGAGGAAGGATTCAGCCTACCAGGTAAATGCAAAGAACAGTGAGAGGCAAAGCAGGGCTGTATTATACTTTCGTTCTGAGTAGGGTTGGTTCAATACACCAGTTACATTGGTGATTTTCTATACTCAACGCTTTTTCTGTACTTCATGTTCGTGGGGTTTTCTTTGTTTGTTTTAAGGTTCTCTTCATAATTTAGACTCTCTTATCTCCTTCTGTCTTACTTGGTTAATTACCCTTCATCTTTTAACACAGAACTAGTCACGTCATTTAACAATCCTTGATCCTTCCAATCATGATTTGTATTCTGCATCTTTGTTCACGTCATACCCTTTGATTTACTCTTTTTTTTTTTTT
>NW_007731860.1:44360-52294 GCF_000696425.1 Galeopterus variegatus
GCGCCCGCACTGCGCTCAGCCAGTGAGCGGGAACCGGTTTCCACATGGGATCCGAACCCTCCATGGGAGAGCCGGCGCGCTCCCAAGTGGTGCACTCTCCAGTGCGCCACCGGGCCGGCTCCCCTTTGATTTACTCTTGCCATCAAACTTACAGTATTGAATTTTCAACATGAGTTCTGATCTGATTACCCTATAGCCCCTGAATGCCTTAAATTCAGGGAATGTGTCTCATTCACCCTTGTATTTTCAGAGCTGAGAATTGGGCCTGAAATGTTAGGTGATCAATAAATGAAATAAATGAAGTGATGCTGCAGAGAAGGAGAGACAAATGGAATTGTCAACAACAGTAATAGAGAAGTGGTCATGATGATTTTCCAGGGTGCATGAGGACCTCCATGTTGGGAAGTTCATACTGAAATGACAATACACTTTTTTATAGAGCTTCCTGAGGACCTGACGAACACAAATTGTTGTTGAAACAGTATGAAAAGTTCAGCTAGTGTAACATCCTTGGAATTCTTTGAATTGCAATCTTTTTTTTTTGTATAAGAATCTGAACTGGGCAATCTGGGAGTTCCAAAGAATGAAAGTATGGTTTATGTGCTTCAGAACAACTTTGCAGCTATAACCATTTGAACAATAATCAACTGAGATACAGAGAAGACAAGGGATTCTCTCAATTGCTTAATGATAAAACTAAAACAAGTCGGGCCGGTCCGGTGGTGCACTGCTATAGTGCGCCGCTTGGGAGCATGGCGGCGCTCCCGCCGAGGGTTCGGATCCCACATGCGGACCGGTTCCCGCTCGCTGGCTGAGCGAGGTGTGGGCGCAACACCACGAGGAGAGGTTGCGATCCCGTTGCTGGTCCCGGTCCGGTACGGGCGCGACATTGAGGGTTGCGATCCGTTGCCGGACACGAAAAAAAAAAAAAAAAGGAAAAAACTAAAACAAGTCCTATTACTAACCAGACACATTTTCTCTAAGGAGAAAACCCCTTTCTCCTAATGCTTCATGTGATAGAAAATAGAAATGAGTTAACTGTTGTATTAATTCAATACACAAGTAGAAAATAGAATAACTTGGCAGCAGACAATTCACTTGTAAAAATTATTTAGTGCCTTTTACAGAGAAAAAAAAAAGATGTCTTTTTTTTTTTTCTTCCTTTTTTGTCTTCTTTTTTTCGTGTCCGGCAACGGATCGCAACCCTCAGTGTCGCGCCCGTACCTGACCGGGACCGGCAACGGGATTGCAACCCTCAGTGTTGCTCCCACACCTCGCTCAGCCAGTGAGCGGGAACCGGTCTGTATGTGGGATCCGAACCCTCGGTGGGAGCGCTACCACGCTCCAAAGTGGCGCACTGTAGCAGTGTGCCACCGGGCCGGCCCCCCAAAAAGAAAAAAAGATGTCTTGACAGCAGTTTTAAGTATTCCTCTTTAGAAAACTACAAAAAATCCCTACTACTTTTTAGCTAATATAAAAAAGTGAAAAGTTGCTATATAAAAAAAATTGATAACATATGTCTCTATTTTCTTTTGAAAAGATATCCCAGGCTAGAAGATGGTGTTTAGTAACATTATGACTATATATATGTACATAAATTCATTTATTTATCTATCAATGGCTATCTCTTTACTTTTTATTTTCTTAGGCTACCCTTCAGTTAGTTACTTATTTTGAGCTTTATTAGACTATCTAACGTTTTAAGATTTTTTTCAGTGAAAAGTCTCAAGTCCATCACCTTACTTATCCTAGTAAAAATGAAAAGAAAAACAGGGCATCTTAGAGACTGACTATAACAGCTATTATATAGCCACTAGAAGGGAAATGGAATAAGGAAATATAGAATTAACTGTGCTTAACTAGTGTTTCATGTTATACTAAAGCCACTCAGCTTAAAATAAAATCGAATGGCCCAACTAGCATAAAAATGCCACCAAAGTTGAATAACAAGTTGTAAGAATCAGATTCATTAGAGCTAGTTTGGGTCTTAAGGGTCTATCTCTACAGCCATTGTTTCTGCCACCTTAGTTTTACAGTGACATTTTCAGTATGCAGTACTCACTCACTGGATCTTCATCTTCTCTCCGAACGGTTTATGGCAACAGGAGGCAGCAGCCATGAAATTGCAGGAGGTCCCCTAATAAGTACGATCACTTACTGAAGGAAAACAGCTGCACACATTTGTACAGATTTGTGTAACACCCACTGTAAAACAAGGCATTAAGCTGGATCAGTGGAAATTATTCCTCTTCTTCTTTATTTTTTCTTTGTAAATGGAAATATCCTTATCTGGCTGGGCAAAAAGTGGACATGATTTATTAAGTGAAAAGCAAGTTGTTTTTGTGGAGCCTTTAATCTGTGGGACTGCTGAAAAGATTAAAATATACTCATACACACCCACTTCCTCTGTCTTGTCAGAAAAGGAGCTACAAAATAACTTACTCAAGAAAAATTAAAAGTGGTGGAACTGACAGGTACAAAACCATGCAATCTACACTAAGTGAATCATTGTGCAGTATACCCATATATTGAAACAACACACTGTTCCCCATGAAAATGTACAGGTAAATGTTAAAACTTAAAAAAAAAAGAAAAACTAAAAAGGTGAGCAAGTGTATGTTCATGTATAACATATACATATATACACATATTTTTGCATATATAATTTACATAAAATATTTTTGTTCCTTTAAAACAAAACCTGCCCTAGAAATGAAGACTGTATTTTATGAATGAGGATGGAATACTTTTGGAATGTTAAATCTTTTCTAATGAGAGAAGAATTCAAGTTAGAAAGAGGGGAATGAACAGTTCTTGGGGACACAGAGTTTTTTTATTTTCTTTTTAAGTTTTATTTTATTTAAATCTTGACCAAATTAGAAAGAAAGGTTAAGCAGAAACTCAAAGTTTCTGCTTAGCACACAACTAAGTTCTAGGACATAATTTAAGCAAATTATGACAAACAAAATAATCGTGATAGAAAATAAAATCAATATTCAGTCATTTGTAATTGCATTTTATTCTAGTGAATGTTGAATAATGATACATACGCGTTAAACCACAAGCATCTTAAGGGCTTTAAAACATGTGGTTAAGGGATGTTCCAGCTGCCACATGTCCTTCCAGATGTCTCAGTGTTTCGGTCTATCCCACAGTTCAGAAATGAAGAAACGTATTCTGCAGAAGTGCCGTCGCCTGCATTCTGATGGATTCCTACAGCTGCAGCATTATGAGTAGTTCATGTCCAGAGGAACCTGCCAATCAAACACTTTGGCTTGAGTTTTTGTTGTGTTATTGTTGCTCTTTGAATTTTAATTAATTTTTTAAAAATTGGCACATAGTAATTGTACATATTTAGGGAGTACAATTTGATGTTTCAATATATACATATTGTATATTGATAAAATCAGGGTATTTAGTGTATCCAGCACCTCATGCACTTAATCACTCCTTTATGGTGAGAATATTCAAAGCCTTTCTTCTAGCTGTTTTATAATGTACAACACTTGTACCATACTGTTAACCTTCTTTACCCTACTGTGCAATAGAGCACCAGAACTTATTCCTCCTATCTAATTGTAACTCTGTACCTGTACCATTGACTCAACTCTCTCTATCCCCTTCCCAGTCCTTGGGGTTACCAGAGAACAGTGGCTTTAGTTTTAAAATACTGATCACAATAACAAAGACTAAAATAGCTACTTTTAGTTACACAGATTTAGTGCTGACTAGTTCTGGTATGGGTGGGGTTTATTGGTATGGCTATGCAGATGAAATTGTATCACACAATTATCAAACATAGGAGACCGAAAATAAATGGCCAAAATAATATTTAAATAAGGTGTGAAACAGTAGCATAACCATAAAGTTGCGGACTAGTTTCCAGAAGTCAATACAGAATACTGATCTCATTAACTTAAGATAGTGCTGTGTACATAAAGATGTGTATACGTAATAGAAGTTTAGATATCGCCACCACGAGCATTGGTAATACAAATAACCTTTTCAGCAAACATGTGCAAAGGGCATACTTTGAAACTCACAACACTTGTCAAGAGGAAATTAATTTTCACTTGAACTAAGCTAACATGAATGTCAAAATTGCCCTTTGGAAATTTAACCACAAAATAAAAGAACATGCTTAAGGGGTAAATATGCATGTATAAAAAGACTCTACAGCATGGCCTGAACATTGTTTTAATACAACCAAATTTAGTAAATAACCTAGCTGTGTGAACTTGGGTATGTCATTTAGTTTCATTGTTCTTGTAAAAATGAGTTGTGAAGGTAGAGTGAGGCATGTGCTCAGAGTACTTTGAAAATAATAAAGTGAACTTATGACACATATTAAACATTATTAGAAATGTTACATCACACATATACTGGAATATCTTATATACGTACATAGCTATGAATTAGTCGCATATCTATATGTATAATGATGGTTATCCTTTCCTATTTCCATATTAAATAATATTTTATAATTTTTTGAAATAGTCCTCAAATCAAGGAAGAAAAATGCCATAGCATTTTTCTCTCTAGTAGTAAGAAAAAGTGAGAGAGTGATTCAATGTTTTATTATTGTTGAAAATGTTGAAAAGTGATGAGATGATCTTTATAGTAAATAAGATAAATTAAAATACATGGCTAGAGTTTTGGAATGTAAATACTACAAACATTTATATTTGGAAATCAAGCTGGTGACTTCCAATAACTATTTCTTTTTTAGACTTCCAGAAATCCATGACTAAGAGTGGGTTTCCTTGTGTACATATTTGCCTTTGGACACAGATCAAGCAAACAGTATGAAAAACCAAATGAAAAAAAGTTTGTCAGGATTTGTTAAACTGTGAAATAGGATACAGACTCATTATAGGGGCAGAAGAAAAATTTTATGTTATTTCAATTTGCCAAACCATTTTTTGTAGAACCTCATTGCAGCAACATTCTTGTGGCAAGCAAAATCAGCATTCATGTCAGGAGAGAGGAATCAGAAATGAGTTCTGGACTTATACCAATTTTGGGGAGGTCAGAAAAAAATATAAATTACACTTTATTTTATTTTATTTTTGGCAGTTGAACAGTACAGGGATCCAAACCTTTGACTTTGGTGTGTTGGCGTTATCAGCACCATGCTCTAACCAAGTGAGCTAACTGGCCAGCCCTAAAAATTAAACTGTAAATGTGAAATGCTCCAGACTAAACTAGACTAATAATACATAAAGTGAAACAAAATAATTTGAAGTTTTATAGAGATATAACTATCATTGACACATCTTGATTCTATTATTGTAGAATGATAAACATATTTGTGTTATCAATTATGAGATTAATTCAAGCTGTGAGTATAAACAACACTGATCATTTCTTAATATATTCTTTGATTTCCCTCTATTTATTATTGTTACCAAGCTTACTTCTTGACAATGAATGAATGTTTGGCTCAAATATCATTTTCTCTTAAAAACTTGGTTGCTTTTTCTTAGCAATACCACATTCTTGATTTGTTCACACTTCTATTATAACCCTTTTAACTTTGCTTTAATATTCTGATTATGTGTCCATTTCTGTGTGATTTTCTGGAATGTAAAGACCATGTTCTGTGTTGTATTTTTATTCAGAACACAAAGTAAGGTGTTTGGCATATCAGCATATAGAAAGTGGTGACTACGTGTTTGACAAAAGAATCAGTGAGTGAAACAGTAAGTGAACGCAGTCACATGCAGTCATTGATGGTAGCAATTAGATCATTACAAGCTCAAGCTTGTCGTTTCATTTATTCAGTCTACAAATACTGACAGCATGCTTATATAAATGAAATAAATGAATCCATAGCTATCCTTATCCATTTAAGATATTATCCATGAGAGTAAATATGGGACATGATGGAAACAGTGTCTGGTGGTGCACAAAGCTCCAGGCTAAAACTCAGCAGTTATGAAATTTGAGGTTATTGTGGGCTCTGAAAAAATTAGCCAAGTGACTGGCTGCTTAACCTTTCTGGTTATCAGTTTCCACATATGTAATACAAAGGGACTGCCTTAATGACCTTTAAATTCCCTGGATATCTAACATTTTATTATTAAGATTGATAGTTGTATTGTTCAAGCAGAAGCTCTGCAAGCTCCTAATCACATATTGCTTAAGGCACAGGCATAGAATTGTTATAAAGGTGATCAACACAGGAAACAGTAATTCTAACATTACACCATATGCAAAACACAGCAGAAGCAACACAGAGGTAATAAGAAGTCAAGTGATGGTGGTGGGGGGGGTGTGTTTGTGAAAGGTGTGTGTGTGTGTGTGTGTGTGTGTGTGTGTGAAAGATAGAAAGAGAGATGGGGAGAAAGTGTGATTCAGGGGAATCTTTTTTTTTTTTAAAGTGACACTGAAACTTGATTTTTAAGGATGAATTTTGCAGGGGCACAGCAGGCGGTACAATGGGGTGAGTCATTCCAAGTGTCAGAAACAGCATGCACAAAGCATAGAGTTTTGAAACAGTGGGAACACAAAGGAAATTGGAAGTAGTTTGGTTTTTTTGAAGAATTCATTTGTGTGACAGATTGGAAGTTGGAGTCCTAGGTAAGACCTAAAGGATCTTAAATTCTCTACCTGAAGGTGTAGTCTCTATTTCATATGCAGTGGTGAACCATTAAGGAGCTTTAACATAGGAGGGACATGACAGATAGTTGTTTAAAAAAGATCATGATGGCTGCCTGTACAAAGGCTAACTGAAGGTGATAAAACTAGGTCTTTTAAGAGAGAAGTAAGGTGAGATTCTGGAAAGAGATGGCGAGGTATAAGCCAGAGCAGTGGCGGTGAGATGGAAAGGAGCTGTGAGGAGCGACATTAGGCAGAGATCATTAGAAGATCAATTAGTAGGATTTGGTAATTGACTAGTGTTGGAAATCGGGGAAGAATTACAGGGAAGTACAGAAGACTTTCAAGGTTGTGGAAATGAGGGGAAATGATTTCATTAACTGAGATGGGCAACAGAGAAGGATAAGCATATCTGTGGAAGAAATGATGAATTTGGTTTTAGATCTATAGAATTTAAAGTGCCTTTGGAACATTCAGGAAGGAATACTTGTTGCACTTAGAATAATAGCCATAAGCCTTAAGTCTTGCCTTAAAATGTCCACATGATGCTACCACTCGCCCCTCATTTCCTACTACTCTCCATCCCACGCTAGCCATGTACCTCTATTTCTACATTCCTTGAACATGTAAAACTATCCTGCTTTGAGTTTTTGCACTTACTGTTTGGTCTATTTGAAAGAGCTTCTCCCCAAGCATTTATAGGGCTGGTTTATGTTTATTAGGCCTGGGTTTATTATATCGCAGAACGTCACCATAGTCACCTTCTCAGACTGCCTGAGGTTGCTCATTACCCCAGTCATCTGTGTCATCCCATTTTATTTTCTTCATAGTGTTTATGACTATTTAAAAAAGTCTTGGTTATCTCTGAATTTACTTGCTCTCCATTTGAAAGAAAAGCTCTATGAGAACAGGGACTTTGTCTTGTCCACCTTTGTGACTTCCACTCCTAGAACAGTGCCTGCTATGTATGAATTGCACTGATGGCTATGTATGAATTTCACTGATAAAGTTTGTTGAATGAGTAATTGAATGTATGACCACGGAATTATGGACAGAGGTTGGGCTGATATTCAAGTGGAACACAGGAGGACTTATTGAGGAACAAATGGAAGTTAAGATTTTTATTGCTCGAGCTCCTTCCAGGACCCTGAGAAAGATCCTAGCAAAGGGTTCACATAGTCAGATGTTTCTATAAAATTCACGGAATAATATATTCCAACCACAATTGTTTAAAAACACTGTCTTTTTCCAGTCTGACTTTCCTTCTTCCACTGTCTATTTTCAGGTAATATTGAGAAAGGTATATTTGGGATCTGGCTAATGAAACATTGAGT
>NW_007731860.1:52656-55466 GCF_000696425.1 Galeopterus variegatus
GTTTTCATGTAATTTATACCTGATAAGGTTCTATAATACTTCTTTTTTCTATATATTTGGTTGCATACTTTTTGATCATCTATTCAATTGGCAGAGCTTTTGTAATATCATTTTCTATGAAAAAAATAGAAAGATAATTCTACTTTCTAATAGCATGGTTGATTTTTTGAACACTGTTTAGAAAATTATTTTTAGCATTATACTTGTTAATGGAACATAAAAATTTTAAGGATTGTTTTCAAATCTAGAGAAAATCTCAACTTTCTTTCACACGGAAGTTATTATTACACACTCACTGTTTTTAGTATTGCTTCAAGTTTGTGCCCTACAAACACAGGGATTCTAATAAATTTTATTTAATGTATGAATGCTGCTGAAGTGAGCACTATTTTATAAAATTGCCACCAAAAAATTGTACTATGTGCTTATCTTTGTATATGCTTCATTATATAGTATGCTCCTGAAGAGCAATAATTTCCATTACTTAGAGCCAAATTCTCTATTTACATTTTATTTATTTAATATTGGAAGAATTTTCAATTGTGTGCATTACAAAATTTATTTCTCCTCCGTTCCTCACATGCTTCAGGTGCTGGGTCCCATGGGATAAAGTCATATCCCAGTTCAGTGGCCCTGCCCCTCTGACAACATCACATGAGTCAGCACTATGGGCTATCCCTAGTCCAGCAGAACTAGCAATAACTTGACTATATAACTATACAGCTAAATGGAAGCAGCTGATGTGTATATTATGGTCAAAAGGAAAGGATAGATAAACAGAAAAAGAAATTCTCATATTAATTGTTTAGGAAAAGAAATCAGTGGAAGAATCAGGGAATAAGTGGTCAGAGAGGAAAAATTATAACAGGAAAAGAAAGGCATGGAAGAAAGTCAAGGAAAATTTTCATCTCTATAAATATGTTTAAACTTAATGTTTACACTGGACTAAACTGCTAGTCATTATCAATGGACACTTTAAAGAATAAAAATAATATGTAAAAGATTAGATTTTAAAACTAAAGGTTTTAACATGAAATTTAAAAGAATGTACCTGTATCAGTTTCTTGATTACTTAAAAAAGTACCACAAACTGGGTGTCTTAAACAACGGTAATTTATTGTCTCACCGGTCTGGAGGTTAGAAATGTGAGATCAAAGTGTCAGTAGGTTTCGTTCCTTCTGAGGCTGTGAGGGAAGAATCTGTTTCAGGCCTTTCTCCCCTGGCTTGTTTTCTCCCCAGGTCTTTTCACATTGTCTTCTTTCTATGTGTGACTGTTTTTGTGTCTTAATTTCCCCTTTTATAAGGACATCAGTTGTACTGGATTAGGGGCCACCTCGTTTTAACTTTGCCTTGGTAAAGACCCTATCTTCAAATCAGATCACATTCTAAGGTACTGGGGTTCAGAACTTCAACATGTATTTTCTGGGGCACACAATTCAACCCATAACAATACCAAATTTAAAATTATATTTAGTGATATCACTAGATAATGAGTAAAACAATACAATAATAAGAGAATCTGTCATAATTATGCCAAATAATTTGTTTGCCTCTATTTTCACTGATAGCTGGAATACAGGTTATTGAGCAAGTAGNCAAATAATTTGTTTGCCTCTATTTTCACTGATAGCTGGAATACAGGTTATTGAGCAAGTAGGTATTTCAAAATAAAGCATGCACTTAAACTAAAACATCCAGAAGAAAAGGGAACCCTTGTAAACCATTGGTGGGAATATATACAGCCATTATGGGAAATAGTATGGTTCCTCAAAAAATTAAAAATAGAACTACCTTATGGTCCACTTCTAGGTGTATATCCAAAGGAGATGAAATCAGTATGTCAAAGACATATTTGCACATTCATGGTCTTTGCAGCATTGGTCACAATAGCTAAGACATGAAATCAACTCAAGTGTCCATCAATGGATAAATGGATAAAGAAAATCTGGTATGTATATATACACAGTGGAATACTATTCAGCCTTTAAAAAGAAGGAAACCCTGTCATTTGTGACAACATGGATAAATCTGGAGGACATTATGCTAAGTAAAATAAGCCAGGCACAGAAAGACAAGTACTGCATGATTTCACTTATATGTGGACTCTAAACAAGCAGAACTCATAGAAGCAAGAATGGAATGGTAGTTACCAGCAGCTGGGCATGGGACGGGGAAATGTTGGTCAAAGGG
This sequence comes from Galeopterus variegatus, assembly GCF_000696425.1. NCBI lineage: Eukaryota > Metazoa > Chordata > Mammalia > Dermoptera > Cynocephalidae > Galeopterus > Galeopterus variegatus. The sequence goes on from NW_007731860.1 coordinate 54,847, forward strand.
TACAAAATTCAGTTAGGAGGAATAAGACCTGGAGATCTATTGTGCAGCATGGTGACTACAATTAATAATAATGTCCTGGGTCTTTGAAAATTGTTGAGAGTAGATTTTAAGTGCTCTGAAACAAACAAACAAAAAAATGATAAGTATGTGAGGTGATGGATATGTTAATTAGCTTGATTGAATTATTCCACCTTGTATACATATAGTGAAACATCATGTTGTACCTCATAAATATGAGGAGACTTCAAAAAGTTCATGGAAAATAGAATTAAAAGATAAAAATAAAAACCATAAATTTTATTTCTCAACATAAGCTTCAGCAAGTACAAGACACTTTTGTAAGCAATGATACCAGCCATGTCATCCATCCTCAAAGAACTGACGGCCCTGGGAATTTAACCATGTCAATGTGGTCTTTTCTACACTGTTAACTGAAGAAAAATTGATGCCTTTCAAAGATTTTTTTTAGGATTAGGAAACAAAAGGAAGTCAGAAGGAGCCAAATCAGGACTGTAAGGTGGATGCCTAATGATTTCCCATTGAACCTCTTGCAAGTTTGCCCTTGTTCGATGGGAGGTATAAGCAGGACCATTGCCGTGGTGGAGAAGAACCTTCTGATT
>NW_007731860.1:56229-58507 GCF_000696425.1 Galeopterus variegatus
GGATTAGGAAACAAAAGGAAGTCAGAAGGAGCCAAATCAGGACTGTAAGGTGGATGCCTAATGATTTCCCATTGAACCTCTTGCAAGTTTGCCCTTGTTCGATGGGAGGTATAAGCAGGACCATTGCCGTGGTGGAGAAGAACCTTCTGATTATGCTTTCCCAGGCACTTTTCTGCTAAAACTTTAGCTAACTTTCTCTAAACACTCTCATAAGAAGCAGACTTCTTTGGCCTTCCAGAAAATCAACAAGCAAAATACCTTGAGCATCCCAAAAAGCTGTTGCCATGACCTTTGCTCTTGACTGGTCCACTTTTGCTTTGACTGGACCACTTCCACCTCTTGGTAGCCATGGCTTTAATTGTGATTTGTCTTCAGGATCATACTGGTAAAGTCACTTTTCATCTCCTGTTGCAATTCTTTGAAGAAATCATTTATGATCTGGATCCCACTTGCTCAAAATTTATTTGAAAGCCCTGCTCTTGTCTGCAGCCAATCTGGGTACAACAGGTTTGGCACCCATCAAAGTTTGCTCACCTATAATTTTTCTGTTAGAACCAATTGAGATGTCTGTGGTGTTGGATATCATTTCTGCTGTTAATTATCAGTTCTCTTCAATTAGGGCATGAACAAGATTAATTTTTTCCTTGCAAATTGATGGAGATGGCCTGCCACTGCGGATTTTATTGTCAACATTGTCTTGTTCCTTCTTAAAATGCATTATCTATTTGTAAACTGCTGATTTGGGGACCATTGTCTTCATAAACTTTGTGTAAAGCATCATTGATTTCACCATTCTTCCACCCAAGCTTCACCATAAATTTGATGTTTGTTCTTGCTTCAATTTCAGCAGAATTTATGTTGCTCTGATAAGGGCTCTTTTCAAACTATCTTCTTATTCTTATTAGTGTCTCAAACTAGATCCTATTCAGACATGTTATAGCAAGTTAGTATGAGATTATTTGTTGAAAAAAATTTTGCAATCAATGTATTTTTTTTAAATATGCATTTTCACGAACTTTTTGAAGACCCCTTGTATGCATAATAAAAAGTAATTCTAAAATACAATAAAAAACCAAAACATCCAGAACACAGCCCCAAAATACCCACATAATATAAATATAAAATATGTATAGCATAATTGCAAAATGTACATTTATGAAATATCCTATTTCCAAGGAAATTCACTCTTTGATCACTTACTGCCTTTATTTTATTTATTTTTATTTTTTTATGGCGATATCTAAAAGATTGGAATTTGTCTCAGTGGGAAAATTCAGCCTGTGTTAATTATTTCCTGACTCAAAAGCAATAAATGCTCATGATATAGGAATATGGTTTTTCTTAAGGAAATATCAATAGACATATATTCATATATATACATATATATTCATATGTATTCATGTATGTGTGTATATATATATANTATATATATATACACGTATATTTGTGTATGCATGTATATATAGTCACAAGTGTGTATGTAGGTTATTCTCTAAAACTTAAAAATTAAAGAAAAAACTTTTGTATAAAATTTCAATGAATATAATAATCATATATAATCATAACTCATACATATGGAGTTATATATGTAGCATTTATAGCACTTATTATAGGTAATAAAAGAGCATAAGCATTTGTATTAATATGCATTTATTTAAATTATTTTAAAATTGCATAGACTTGGTAAAAGCAAAACTAGCTTATTCCACTTATTGTCCTTTCAACTAGATATCAGAAAGACCAGATAATTTCATAATAATGGCATGCATTTGAAAGCAATTTTAGTCTGCCCTTCAGTGTATTTGCTCAACATTGTAGTTTTTTTCTAGATTTTTTTCTTAGGTTATAATTCTATCACATGGTCAGGTTGTACCAAAACAAACAGAAAGGGTCACAACCTTCTGTCTAACCTCTGCCATTTAGACCAAAGGTCCAAGGCTTTTGAAAATGTATATTGTCCCAGCCTGTTCCCTGACCAAGGCAACAATGTACAGTAGAAGAATCATTTTTTGTAAAACATAAATCTGTTCTTTTTTTCTTTCCCCTAAGAACTTCTCAAGTGTTAAATTTTAGACAGTTAATTATCAGCTATTCTTTACAGACCAGGAAAAACAATTTAGTACTCAGTAAAATGAGCATTCAATTTACCTTATTACCTTTTTTTTTTTTTTTTGATCAGTGAATGTGAAGAATTTACACATTCATGCAAGAGAGGCAAAATAGCATTCTCTTGAGAAGAAGACAGAATTAGAAGAATGGAGATTGGTACTTGCTCAAC
>NW_007731860.1:59076-62251 GCF_000696425.1 Galeopterus variegatus
AAATAGCATTCTCTTGAGAAGAAGACAGAATTAGAAGAATGGAGATTGGTACTTGCTCAACACAGTCAAAAAAGCAATTGGTAGATGTTTCTGATCTTCCCCTGACTGTGAAAAGTACTGAAATTAAGAAATTGTCAGGGAACTTAAACAAACCAAACAAAACTAGCACCAGGCATAACTTTAACTTCCAAAGGACACATTGTGCTATTAATTTTTAGTGACCTTTACAAAGTTCATCAAAAAATGCTCTCACTAAATCTATTTCTGTAGAAATAAAGAAATATTAGTGGTGTGCAAACTCACAGCTGCAGGTCAGTGTCTGACTCCAGAAGATTCTCTCTTCTACATATCATCAAAGCCCCAGGGTTGTAGCTACTGATGCTTCCCGAATGTTGTGTGAGACCCCACAAAAATAAATTGTCAAAGGCATAGGAAATCATGATTTGTGAAATCCACTATGGTAATTCGTATGGCTTAGGTTTGGGGTTTTTCTTTTTTTTTTTAGACTTGTTTTCAGATCACAGCAAAATAGAGCAGAGGTCCAGAGGTTTCCTATATATCTCTGCCCCCCCCCACATGCATAGCCACCCCATTACCAACAACCCTCACCTGAGTGGTACATTTGTTACAACTGATTAACCTTTATTGATACAGAATTGTCACCCGAAGTCCATAGTTGACATTAGGGTTCACTCTTGGTATTGCACATTCTATGGGTTTAAACAAATATATAGTGACACATATCCACCATTAGAGTATAATACAGAGTAGTTTTGCTGCCCTAAAAATCGTCTGTGCTTCACCTATTCATCCCTCCTCCCCTCTTGTCTACAACTAGTCTTTTTATTGTCTCCATAGTTTCGTCTTTTTTTTTTTTTTTTTGTCTTTTTTGTGACCAGTACTCAGCCAGTGAGTGCACCGGCCATTTCTATATAGGATCCGAACCCGCGGTGGGAGCGTTGCTGCGCTCCCAGCACCGCACTCTCCTGAGTGTGCCACGGGCTTGGCCCCATAGTTTCATCTTTTAAAAAATGTCATACAAGAGGAAGATATAACAACCACAATTTTTTTTGAAGTTCTTACAACAAGCAAATGGAGGGGACACACTTGGGTGGGAGGGGGGAGAGGGAGGAGGGAGGGAGGTTTCGGTGATGGGACATAATAATCAACTACATTGTATATTGACAAAATAAAAATTAAAAAAAAGTCATACAGTTGGCATCATACAGTATGCAGCCTTTCAGATTGTCCTCTTTTGCTTAGTAATATGCATTTAAGTTTCCTCTATGTGTTTTCATGGCTTGATAGCTCATTTCTTTCAAGTGACGAAAAATATTTCATTATCTGGTTATACCAAAGCTTATTTATTCATTCACCTGCTGAAGGACATCTTGGTTGCTTCTGAGTTTTGGCAATTATAAATAAAGCTGCTTCAACATCCATGTGCAGTTTTAAACATAAGTTTTCATCTTCTTTGAGTGAAAACCATAAAGCATTATTGCTGCATAATAGGCTAAGGGAATGTTTAGTTTTATTAGAAACTGCCAAACTGTCTTCCAAAGTGGCTATACCATTCACAATAGCCAGGAAATGGAATCGACCTAGGTGTCCATCAACGGATGAACAGATGAAAACATGTGGTGTAACACACAATGGAATATTACTCAGAGATATAAAAAAAAAAAGAACAAAATCCTTCCATTTGTGGCAACATGCATAAGACTGGAAGACAGTACATTAGGTGAAATAAGCCAGGCACAAGGAGATAAATACCCCATGCTATCACTCATATGTGGGAGCTAAGAAAAAGTTAAGCTTATAGAAGTAGAGAGTAGAATTCTGGTTACTAGATATTGGGAAAGGCAAAGGGGAGATAGGGAGAGGTGAGTTAACAGATACAAAATGACAGCTAGGTAGGAAAGATATGTTCTAGAGGTCTACAGTAGTGATATAGGAGGTGCTCAGTTTCCCTAGGCTTGGGTTTTAGGACATACCTCTGGGTTTCATGTCCCTTCCTGAGGTCTCAGGTCCCTCCTTGAGGTCTACTGTTTCCACTTAGACCTATTTTCAGCACCAACACAGGAAAATGAGACCACATGGAGCTGGTTTATGCAAATCACTGGCTGGGCATGCTCATTAGAGAAGGGCTATATAATCCCAATAGTTGGATGACCTTCCACTAGAGGTGGTAGAGAGCATAGAATATTCTTGAATATGCCTGGTACATATGATAGGGTTTGACCAATGCACATGCTCCAGAAAGAGACCAACTGAGCACGTGCAAGACTAATGTTACATAATTGTGAACCAGCCCCTTAACTGAATATTCATTAGATAGCAAAACTGTAAAAGCTGAATCCCAGCAGAAGGTGGAGCGGTTGCTCACTGTGGTGGAGCGGTTGCTCACTGTCCTGGAGCCAGCCTGTGCTCTGACTGTGGAGTGTGTATTTCTTTCTTTTGTATCCAACTTACTTTCAGCAAGCATCAGTCTGTTCACTCTATTGAGCCAGCCTGCAGCCTGTATTGAACTTTATGCATGTATTTCTTGCTTTTGTGTTAAAGTTGGTGTGGGCCCTGCTCAGTTTCTGGAGCTAGGCCACACTCTCTCTGTGAAATCCGTATCTCTTATTCATTAAATTAAACTTGTTCTCACTTTCTACTGTTCCTCTGCTCTTGAGTTCTTTCCTGAGGTGGAGTCAAGAACCTGATAAAAGGACAGAGTAGGCTGAGGCTGACTACTGTAGGTGTCCGTAATTAACAGCAATTTATTATATGTTTTCAAGTGGTTAGAAGAGAGGAGCTCAAATGCTCTTGTCACAAGGAAATAATAAATTTTTGTGATGATGAATATGCTAATTACCCTGATTTGATCATCACACATTGTATTCATGTATTGAAATATTCCTCTGTACCCCATAAAGGGTACAATCAATACATGTCAATTGAAATAATAATAATAATAATAATAATAATAATAAATAAACCAAAGTGGCTGTACCATTTTGCATTCACATTGGCAATGAAGGAGTTCTTAGCTCCACATTCTCACCAGCATTTGGTGTTGTCTGTGTTCCAGATTTTGGCCATTCTAGTAGGTGAGTAGTAATACCTCATTGTTGTTTTAATTTGCATTTCCTTGATAGCAATGATGTGGAGTATCTTTTTGTATGTTTAT
>NW_007731860.1:62611-64219 GCF_000696425.1 Galeopterus variegatus
TCTGTGTTCCAGATTTTGGCCATTCTAGTAGGTGAGTAGTAATACCTCATTGTTGTTTTAATTTGCATTTCCCTGATAGCAATGATGTGGAGTATCTTTTTGTATGTTTATTATCCATTTGCATATTTTGTTTGGTTAGGTGTCTGTTTTGGTTAGGTTTTTGCCCATTTTTAATTGAATTGTGTGTTTCTTATTGTTGAGGTTAAAGAGTTCCTTCTATATTGTGAATAAAAGTCCTTTATCAGATATGTCTTTTGCAAATATTTTCTCCTAGTCTGTGATTTGAGATTTTATTCTCCTGACAAAGCCTTATGCAGAGCAAAACTTTAAATTTTAATACAGTCCAGCTTATTAATTGTTTCTTTCATAGATTATGCTTTTGGTGTATTTATTTAGAAAATCGTTGCCATACTCAGGGTCATCTAGAAATTTTGCTATGTTATCTTCTAGGAGTTTTATAAATTTGTGTTTTGCAATCCATTTTGAATTAATTTTTGTGAAGGTGTAAGGTTGTGTCTAGATTTATTTATTTATTTGTTTTTGCATGTGGATGTCTAGTTGTTCCAGCACCATTTGTTGAAAAGACTATCTTTGCTCCATCATATTGCTTTTGTTCCTTTTTCAAACATCAGTTGATTATGTTTGTGTGGGTCTATTTGTAGGATCTCTTCTTTTCCACTGAAATATTTGTCTATTGTTTCACCACTGCCACACTGTCTTGATTACTGTAGCTTTATAGTAAGTTTTGAAGTTGGGTAATATTAGTCTTCCAAGTTCGTTAATTCTCCTTCAATATTGTGATGATTATTCTGGGTCTTTTGCCTCTCCATACAAACTTTAGAATCACTTTGTTGACATCCACAAAATAATTTTGGGGGATTTTTAAAAATTTATTTATTTTTAATACATATTGAATTTACATATCAATGGGGTACAGAGTTATATTTCAATACCTGTGTACAGTGTGTGATGATTGAATCGGTAATTATATCATCATCACAAAAATGTATTATTCTTTCATGATGAGAGCCTTATTCCTCTCTTCTAGCTATTTGAAAACATGATAAATTATTAAGCATAGACATGTAGCACTACTGTAGACCACTAAAACTTATTTTTCTTATCAGGCTGGAATTTTATATCCATTAACCAACCTCTTCTTCTCTTATCCCCCCCTCCCCTCTTTCCTTTCCAGCTGTTAGTAACCATAATTCTACTGTCTACATCAATAACCTCAACATTTTTTTAGCTCTCACATATGAGTGAAAACATGCTATATTTATCTTTGTGTGCCTGACTTACTTCAGTTAACATAATGTCTTCCAAGCCCATCCATGTTGCCAGAAATGGCAGGATTTCATTCATTTTTATACCTGAGCAGTATTTCATTGTGTGTACATACCACATTGTTTGTATTTATTCATCTCTCAGTGGACCCCTGGGTTGATCCCATATCTTAGCTATTGTGAATAATGCTGCAATGAATATGGGGGTGCAGATATATCTTCAGTGTACCAATTTCCTTTCATTTGGATAAGTATCCAGCAGTGGTATTGCTGGATCATATAGCAGTTCTATTTTCACTTTTTTGAAGGATCTCCATATTGT
>NW_007731860.1:64727-67546 GCF_000696425.1 Galeopterus variegatus
GTGGTATTGCTGGATCATATAGCAGTTCTATTTTCACTTTTTTGAAGGATCTCCATATTGTTTTCCACAATGGCTGTGCTAATTTACATTCCCACTAGCAGTATATAAATTCCATTTTCTCTGCATCCTCATCAGCATTTGTTATTTTTTGTTTTTTTTGATAGCAGCCAGTCTAACTGGAGTGGGGTAATATCTCACTGTGGTTTTGATTTACATTCCCTGATAACTAGTGCTGTTAAACATTTTTTCATATGCTTGTTGGCCATTTGTGTGTCTTTTTCTGAGAAATATCTATTCAAGTCATTTTGTCTGTTTTTTAATTAGATTATTTATTTATTTATTGCTGTTGTGTTGTTTAAATTCCTTTATATTCTGGATATTAATTTATTAACGGATGAATAATTTACAATATTTTTTCATTCTGCTGGTTGCCTCTTCACTCTGTTGATTGTTTCCTTTGTTGTGCAGAAGCTTTTTAGTTTGTTTGGACTTTGACTGGGGTTGCATTTAATCTATAGATCAACTTGGAAAGAACTGACAGTACCTAGTTTTTCTATTTGTGAACATGGAGTATCTATTTCTTTAGTTCCTCTTTGATTTCCTTCATCAGAGTTTTGTAGTTTTCTTCATGAAGATTTTGGACATATTTTCTTAGATTTATATCTGAGTATTTCATTTTTTGGGGAGCTTATGTAAATGGTATGTGCTTTTAATTTTAAATTTCACTTATTTATTCTTGGTATATAGGAAATCAATAGGCTTTTGTATATTAACATTATATCCTGAAATCTTGCTATAAAATATTTATTTGGGGAGCTTATGTAAATGGTATGTGCTTTTAATTTTAAATTTCACTTATTTATTCTTGGTATATAAGAAATCAATAGGCTTTTGTATATTAACATTATATCCTGAAATCTTGCTATAAAATATTTATTAGTTTAGGAGTACTTCTGTTGGTGTTTTTGATCCTCTTGAATTTTTTACATAGATTATTATGTCAACTGTGAAAAAAGACATTTTTTTTTATTTCTTTTTAATCAGTTTACCTTTTTCTTTTTTATTTTATTAGCTAGGACTTTCAGTATGATGTTGAAAAGGAATGGTGAGCAGGAACATCCTTCCCTCGTTATTGATCTTAGTGGGAAAGATTTCAGTTTTTCACCATTAAGTATGATGTTAGCTGTAAGTTTTTTAAAAGATATTTTTTATCAAGCTGAGTAAGTTTCTCTTCTGTTACTAGTATACTGAGAGCTTTTATTATGAATTGTTGTTAGACTTTTTCAAATGCTTTTTTGCATCTATTGATATGATCATGTGATTTTTCATCTTTAGTCTGTTGATGTGATGAATTACATAAATTAATTTTCAAATGTTGAAGCATTACTGAGATCAATCTCACTTACTTGTGGTGTTTAGTTCTTTTCATACATCTTTGGGTTTGATTTTCTAAAGTTTTGTTGAGAATTTTTGCATGTAAGTTCATGAGCAATATTAATCTCTAGTTTTATTTTCTATGTCTTTGGTTTTGGTATTAAAGTCATGCATCCTCATAAAACTAGTTAAAAATATTTCCTCCGCTTCTATCTTCTGGAAGAGGTTGTGAAGAATTGGTATAATTTTATCCTTAAATATTTGATAGAATTCACCTGTGAACTTGTCTGGGCCTGGCAATTTCTGTTTCAGAAGACTAAAAATCAATTGATTCAATCTCCTTAATAGACACAGGCCTATTCAGATTGCTTATTTCTTCTTACGTAAGTTTTGTCATGTTGTGTCTGTCAAGTAATTTGTTTATTTCATCTAGGTTATTGAATTTTGGGGCATAGAGTTGTTAGTAGTATTCCATTTTTATCCTTGTAGTGACCATGGGATCTGTAGTGATGTTACCTCTGGTAACAAGAATTTGTGTCTTCTCTCTCTCTCTCTTTTTTTTTTAATTTTTATTTTTATTTTCTTCAGTTAGCCTGGCTAGAGGCTTATCAGTCTTATTAATCTTTTTAAAGAATTAGCTTTTGGTTTATCAATTTTCTTTATTGACTTGTTTTTAATTTCATTAATTTCTGCCCTAATTTATATTGTTTTTTTTACTCTTCTTACTTTGAATTTAATTTGCTCTTCTTTTCTACTTTCCTAATTTTAGACTATTTTTCTTTTCTAATCTAGGCATTCAATTTATAAATTTTCCTCTAAGCACTGTGTGCTGCATCCCACAAATTTTGATAAGTGTATTTTTATTTTCATTTAGCTTAAAATATTTTAAAATTCATCTTGAGATTTCTTCTTTGACCTTAGGAGTATGTCTTTAATTGCCATATATTTTGGGAATTTCTAGCTCTATTTTTGTTATTAATTTCTAGTTTAATTTCACTGCAGTCTGAGAGCAGATATTGTATGATTTCTATTATTTTAAATTTTTTAGGGTTTGTTTTATGGCCAGAATGTGCTCTATCTTGGTGAATATTCTATGTGAGATCAAGAAGAATGTGTATTTTTCTCTTATAGGATGAAGTCATCTACACATGTCCATTATATCCTGTTGATTGATGGTGTTTTTGAGCTCAACTATGTTCTTAGTGATTTTCTGCCTGCTGGTTCTGCCTGTTTATGACAGAGGAGTATTAAAGTCTCCAACTGTAATAGTGGATTCATCTATTTCTTCTTCCATTTCTATTAATTTTTGCCTTACATATTTTGATGCTGTGTCATCAGGTGCATACACAGTAAAAGTTGTTACGTCTTCTTGGAAAATTGGCACCTTTATCATTAGTAATGTCCCTTTAATTCCTTAATAACTCATCTTTCTCTGATTCTGCTTC
>NW_007731860.1:68045-80663 GCF_000696425.1 Galeopterus variegatus
CTTTATCATTAGTAATGTCCCTTTAATTCCTTAATAACTCATCTTTCTCTGATTCTGCTTCATCTGAACTAATACAGTTACTCCGAATTTCTTTTGATTAGTTGTTACTCTGGTATGTTTTCTCCATCCATTTACTTTTAATCAATTTTTACCTTTATATTTAAGATGTTTTTTCTTTGTAGACAACATATATATGGTTGGTTCTTGTTTCTGATCCACTCTAACAATCTCTGCATTTTCATTGGTTCATTTAGACCATTGACATTCTAAGTAATTGTTGATATAGTTGTATTAAATAGGTACCATGTTTTTACTGTTTTCTATTTGTTGCCCTTGTTCTTTGCTTTTATTTTTGAATTCTACTCTTTTATACCTTTTGTGGTTTGTCTTTATTGAACAGAGTGAACAAGGAGTTGATGGTTTTCTCAAAATCAATTTCTATTTTTATATCAAACTAGAAGAGTCCTCTGGAAATGCCTTTTAATTTTACAATCTTGTTATTTGACACATACTTTTCTCCAGGCACTCCCTTTTACATTCATGCCAATGGGTTTTCTACTCATTTGCCTCCTATTTCCTAGTTTTGATTTTTATAAGTTTTAAAACATTTTTATAGTCATTATTAATTTTTTTACTCATTAATGTGAAAGAAATGAGGCCAGTGTATTTAGGGCAGTGTTGATAAGAACTTTTTAAGAATTTCTAAGGAAATTAAAAAACAAAAAATTCCTTTTCTTCCATTATTCATAGTGCAAAGAAGTTTATGGTGTTATTTTTACATAGAAAAACACCTGATACCCTTTTTTAATTTTATATTTTTAAATTTAGTATTAGCTTATTCATTCTTACAAATCATCTTTATGCCCTCTGCCCAACCTATCACTTCCCAAACCCCATTCACCCCTCCACCCATCTCTAGTATCCTTAGGTTTATTCTCTCCTTCTGAAAGTTCAACACATTGTTATGGTATTTTCTTTGTTTTTTTCCTTCAATCCTTCCTTCTTCCCTCCTTCCCTTCCTTCCTTCCTAGCAGTCAGTATGAGTGAGAACATGTGGTATTTCTGTTTTTTTGTCTGGCTTATTTCACTTAACATAATTTTCTCCAGACTCATCCATGTTGCTGCAAATGGCAGAATTTCATTCTTTTTTTATGGCTGAGTAGTATTCCATTGTGTATAAAGCCACATTTTCTTTATGCAGTCATCTGTTGATGGACACTTAGGTTGGTTCCATATCTTGGCTATTGTAAATAGAACTGCAATGAATATGGGAGTGCGGGTATCCCTTCAACATGGTGATTTCCACTCCTTTGGATATATACCCAGTAGTGGAATTGCTGGATCATGTGGTAGGTGGTAGCTATACTAACAACCAATTGATCTTTGACAAAGGCACCAAGAACATACATTGGGGAAAAGACTGCCTCTTTAATTAATGGTGCTGGGAAAATTGGGCATCCATATTAAAAAAATGAAACTGGATCTGTACCTCTCACCATATACTAAAATCAACTCANAGGTGGTAGCTATACTAACAACCAATTGATCTTTGACAAAGGCACCAAGAACATACATTGGAGAAAAGACTGCCTCTTTAATTAATGGTGCTGGGAAAATTGGACATCCATATTAAAAAAATGAAACTGGATCTGTACCTCTCACCATATACTAAAATCAACTCAAAATGGATTAAAGACTTAAATATAAGACCTGAAAATATAAAATTACTAAAGGAAAATATAGGGGAAACACTCCAGTTAATAGGACTGTGCAAAGGCTTTATGAATAAGACCCTAAAAGCACAAGCAGCAAAAGAAAAAATAAATGGGATTATATCAAATTTAAAAACTCCTGCACAGTAAAGGAAACAACAGACCAGAAAAACAACCTATGGAATGGGAAAAATGATAAATTTTTCATTTGCAAACTATACATCTGAATAATATCCAGAATATACAAAGATTTCAAAGAACTATACAGTAAAAAAAAAAAGAATAATCCAATTAAAAAATAGGCAAAGGAGATGAATAGACACTTTTCAAAGGAAGACATACGAATGGCCAACAGGTACATGAAAAAATGCTCCACATCACTGGTCATCAGAGAGAAATGCAAATCAAAACCACATTGAGATATCATCTCACCCCAGTTAGACTGGCCATTATTAAAAAGACCGAGAATAACAAATGCTGGTGAGGATGTGGGGAAAGGGGGGCTCTTCTACACTGTTGGCGGGACTGTAAACTAGCACAGCTGTTATGGAAAACAGTACAGAGGTTGCTCAAACAACTACAGAGACAGAGAAACACCTGATACTTTTGAGATCTGAGAAATCTTCTCTCATCTAAATTCTCACTGAATTTATCTGTACCAATGTCAGGGTGCCAAGAGGTTATGCTGTGAAATGCAGAGGTCAGTCACACACACATTGAAGTGCAACAGAATGCATGTGGGTTGCTTCTAGGTTCTGCTTACCAGCTGCGTGTCCTTGCACACGGTAACTAAATTCTCACCTGCCATCTTCTCATCAGTAAATAAGGGAGTATAAATCCAATCTATAGTATCATCATAGGAATTAGCTGAAATATTTTTATGTTATGTATCAATTAAAATTTTCTGAAATTTTCTGATAGATGTTGCAAAATGCTACCTCACCTACTCATTATTATTTTCTCCTTTGCACTGCAGTCTTTTCTTATTCTCTGTCTTATATGGGATAGTATAGGAACTGGGTCTCTATTTTTTAATTCCTAAGCACTTTACCTGGCTTTTAGTAATATCTCAGAAAATATTTGTCAAAAGAAAAACAGTGTGTTTCCAATTTTAAGCACTAGTGTAAACATCTATCTGGCCACAAAGAAAATTTAATAATTAGTAATTGGTACACTTGTGGATTTACTTAAGAGCCCTTAAAATGTAGATAATCAAACTAAGCTATCTGGTCTCTGGATTTATTCCTAATAACTCTTTTCTTACATTTTCTTTGCAAAAGTTTTCTTTCCAATAAACCACTTTTGAAATTTGAAGCTACAGAACCACAAAGTGTACTCTTGATGCATACTTTAGGGTATTTCTGGCTGCACCAAACCATGCTGAAAGTTTTATTATTTTAATAGGGGTCATTAACTATCTGCAAATACTTTGCACACATGTAAAGGTGTTGCTACAATCTTTTGTTCTCTGGTGAAGGGAAAGCATTGATTTTTCCATGCCATAGAAATCCCAGTGATGGTGCTCTGATATAAAAATGCTCTATGTGTATCTTGGCCTTAGTTTTGATTGTGAATATGAAACCATCAATAATAATTATATACAGGTGTTGGGAGGGAGAGTGTATGATATCTATATATTGATATACTATTAAGTATATCATTTTATACATTGTTTATTACTTATATGTCATAATATATTATATATAATATTACATATATACACCAAAACTTACCTATTTCAGTGGTCATTCATAACAGCACTATGGTTCCAATCACTTTCCTAGGCTTCTTTGATTGTGAATATGAAACCATCAATAATAATTATATACAGGTGTAGGGAGGGAGAGTGTATGATATCTATATATTGATATACTATTAAGTATATCATTTTATACATTGTATATTACTTATATGTCATAATATATTATATATAATATTACATATATACACCATAACTTACCTATTTCAGTGGTCATTCATAACAGCACTATGGTTCCAATCACTTTCCTAGGCTTGCTTTACATTTCATGGGGAGTTAGTAATCAGTGGGCATAAAGTTTCAGTTAAGCAAGAAAAACAAATTCTAGAGGTCTTTGGTACAACATTACCTGTATGCAACAACTATATAACTATATTTCACACTTAAAACTTCGTTGAGAGGGGAGATGTTATGTTAAGTGTTCTTATTGCAACAAAATAACTTTTTTTAACAAAAAAGTAGCAAATAAAGGCTTTTTTAAAAAGTGCCTTGGATACTAACTTCCAAACATTAAGATGAATAACTTAATTTCCCTCATAATTTAAGTCATGGTGAAGTGTTAAGAACTTTGTTATTTATTTCTGGAAAAAATAATATCAACATAAACAAATAAAAACATCAACTATATCCATGTCTCCAACTTCAATTGCAACTATTTATTAATTGATTTTAGGTCTACATAGTCACCGTCTCTACATTCATCATCTGGAAATGAAACTACTTACCTATTCTCTATAGAATTGCTGCTTAGTGTGAATTTCTTAATTGTGGCCGGGAGTGTGTTTACTCTTGTGCCCTTTACTGCAGGCTGCATTGTCCAGACTATGTTGTCCATTGACTTCAATCTGGCTTCCTGCTGTGAAGCACTGGTGACAGCTGGAAGAGGGAAGGATTCCCCCCAGCTCCCTACCCATCAGTCCCCGCCCTCACCCTCTTTCTCAAAGAGAGGCTCAGATGGTGCCTACATTTTTCCTTGGCTCCCTCCAGAAAGACCCACTGTGGTTTTAGTTTCCACCAGATGACCCCTTCCCCTGAGCTCTGGTAAATGCCTTTCTCTTTGAGACTCCAGGCCAGGGAAAAGAATGTCTTGCTAACGTTCCTGATCTCTGAGTTTCCTCTCAGTGGCTTGGTTGGCTTCTCCTCTCTTCCATTACCCTTGCAGCCAGTTTGTAGCACTACATATTCCTTGTTTCAAATATAGTAAACAGTTTCTGGTTTTTCATTTTTGTTTTTTGACTGGATTGTGACAGACATACTTTGCATGATGATATCCTAACAGTTGCATTCACTGGATATATTTCTTTAGTGTCATTTCTAGACATTTTGGATTATGATACTGATGTAAACTGAAGGTACTAAACTTTACAGCTTGCCTATTTATCTGAGAATGAAATGAGCATTTTTCTTCTAAGAAAATAATCTTTTTCTTATAAAAATACACAGCAACATAACATTGAAAATTAGTACTAATGTACATTGAGAACACAGGTATAAGTAAATGAAAAGTTTAATTCATGAAATACTACCATGCAATATATGATTTCCATATATATCTTATTTATTCTTGCAGTAACTCAGCAGGAATATTATGTAACTTGCTATTATGAAGTTTGTAAAATAGCTGCAAACCAAATCCAGGGCTGCATGAGTACAAAGTCTAGACCATTTCTATTTTGTAAAAGTATCCCTTTCTCAAAGAAAATATTTAAAACAACAGTGACAGAATATGAATGTTCAATAGGTATAATATGGAAATTTGTCTTCGTTTTTCCTTTATTTTCCTAGCTACACCAGAAATATTCCTTGCAGTGTTTTAAGATTAATGTTTCCTTTCCCTAAAGACAGAGAAAAACAAGTTTTGTTTTTATTTGTGATTTGAGCTCTGGATTTAATAAGTTTTAAACATACAACATGAAATTAAAAGAAGAAGAGGATGATGTATTTTGGGATGAGGATGAATTAGAGGTCGAACCACATGAAGATGGAAGAAAGAAGTGAAGGAAGTTTATCAGGTAGAAGCCTGAGAACTGAAGATGGGAAAGATTCCCAGGGTAGAGAAGCTACTGGTTGGCTGAGTGTAGAGAGCAGTTCTAGGGAAGAAGCAATTTAGATTAATAAGGAGGCTTAAAATCAAATTGTCTTTATATGGTGAGCACAGAAGTACAAATTCACTGGACCATGTTAACTCTCCCGTTCTCTATCAAAAGACAATCTACAGAGACCTTGGTTAACTGGACATTAGGCAAGGTGTCATGCTGATTCACTATGTGATGACATCATCTTTATTAGGCTTTATAAAAATGAAGTACAAATAACCAGAATGTCCTAGTAACATACATGTATCACACAGCGTGGCAGATAAACCTCACGGAGAATCGGGGCTTGCCAAATCAATGATATTTTTAAAGGTCTGGTGGACTGAGGCATGACTCAAGGTAGATAAGAAATTTTTGCATGTTGTACCCCCTATTGCTAAGAAAGAGACCTGAATCCTGATGCATTCTGTGGATTTTGGAGGCAGCATTATTTATCGCGTAACTTGGAAGGCTATTAGTCATAAGTGGGGGCTAAAGAAACAGAGGGCTCTGTAGCACAATCTGCTCTGACTCCTGGACCATATGACCCATTAAATCCAGTGGTGCTGGATGTATCTGTAATAGATAATGATGCTATATGGAGTCTCCGATAAATCCACATATAAGGATTGCAGCACAGATCTCCAGCGTTCTAGACAAAAGCCATGCCTTCTGCAGCACGCAACTGGACCCTAGTAATGTCAGAGCACCTTTCCATGGGACATCGAGTGATTGTACAATCAGATTTTCCCATTGTGATTTAGATATGTTCAGATATGCCAATTTATGATGTAAAGAATTTGCAACATCAATATATTATGCAATGGAAAATGTACAGTAGTAATTTTCTATTGCTCTGTAACAAATTACCACAAACTTAAACAACACACATGTATTATTTCACAGTTTCTATGGGTCAAGGGTCTGGGTCCTTTCCTTCGGGTTTCACAAGCAGTGATCAAGGTGTTGGCTTGCCTGTGTTCTCCTCTGGAGATTACTGAGAAAAATCCACTTTCAAGTACACCTAGATTGTTAGAAGAATTTGTTTCCTTGCAGTTATAGGCCTGAAGGCCCCAGTTTCTTCCCAGCTGTATGTTGGAAGCCAACTTCAGCTTCTGGTGGCTGCCCAGAGTCCTGAGAAGTTACCTGCAATTCCTGTCCCATGGCCACTTACACTTCATCAGTCTAGCAATCTTGTAAGACAGAGTAATAAAATGTAACATGATCATGTGAAGGACATCCTATCACATTTGGCAAATTCTATTGGTTTAAAGCAAGCTGCAGGTCGCATTGACCTTCAAGGGGAGGGAATTACACAAGGCATGAACACCAAGAGTGCAGATCATGGAGGACCATTTTAGAGTCTGCCTGCCACAGGTAATTTGAGTTTAAGCATGAGAAGATCCAGAAGGCACATGTATATTGCATGCAAGAATAGCCCAGGTGTTATAACATACCAGATCATGGAGGACCATTTTAGAGTCTGCCTGCCACAGGTAATTTGAGTTTAAGCTTGAGAAGATCCAGAAGGCACATGTATATTGCATGCAAGAATAGCCCAGGTGTTATAACATACTTCTGCAGTACCGCTGCCTCTCGTAGCTCAGGAAGACATCAGGAGGGATTCTCTGATCATCTAATGGAGGAAGGAAGAATTTATGGAATTCTGCATGTTAGCTCAGGGCAAGGAATTCATGTTAGGGTAAAGGAAGTGTGACAATGTGTGTACATGCCCACAAGGTGCACCAGGCTAAGAAGCAATTACCAGAAAGGTAGAAAGCTGTAAAAAGCTCAGCTAATTTGGAGCTTGGGGATACTGCTCTATATGTTTGAGGCTCTATCCTTCAGAATTCAGAATATTCACTGAACCAACAGTCAAAACATGGTGCCGACAGTCACATAATTAGAATACACAGGTCTCAGAATCACAGTGTGAAAGTAGTATTGCCTCCTCTCATCATCACATGTAAGTAATTCACTCATAGAATCATTTGTGCTTCCTATTGCCACAACTTTAGGCTCTTCTGGATTAAAGATAATGGTTCCCAGGGAGGCAACAATCCCTTAGAGCATATAGAAAGGATTCCATGTAACTTGAAGTTGGAATTGCCATCTGGTTACTTTGGGTTCCTCATATCAACATACCCACAGGCAAAGAAAGGAGTTACTATGCTAGGAAGGTAATTGGCTCCATGGGGAATTAGGGTTGTTTTTACACAATAGAAACAGTGACAAATATTGTAGAATTCCAAGAATTAACATGACCAGCTCTTGTTACTTCTCTGCACAGTGATAGCAATGAACGGACAATTGCAGCAATCATGGTCCAACAAAAGGAAGGTACTGTGGGCTCAGACTCTGGGAATGATGGTTTGAGTCAACTCAATAGAAAAGCAGCCCAGACAAGCCAAAGTGCTCCGTTGTCCCTTTTACAAGTGACACATGAACTCTGCCCTTCAGTCTTACACCACTTGCATGTCACACTTCCTATTCTGGACTTTTCTGTTGGCACATGGAAAGTGATGCCATGGTGAGGTACTGGACGCTAACATGACATGTGCCTGTGGAGAAGCATTTCAGCCAAAGGAACTTGAGGAAAAAATGTATAAATATTTTCCTATATTCTCTCCAGACAGGTAGTTTTGAGACATATTCCATATACTTCTTTGGGAGATCCCATGGAATGGAGAAACCTGTCACCAATAGCTGTGGCTAAATTGAAAAGCCATCTTTGTATTTGTTCTGCCTTCTCTGTATTGTTCCCCTGCCTCCTGGATCACAATCCTCAGTAACATATTTGCACTTAAGCCTTTGATTTTGCTCTTGTTTCCAGGGAATTAAGGCTAAGTTAGCACTCATTATGAGAATGTCCACACTCACTCCAAGTCCACTAATTCCAGATAATCTAAAATTTCACAACACTCAGGGGTCCAGACCACCAGAGGATTTTACTCAAAGGTGTAGAGAAAGGCCTCCATTCAAATGATGTGTCACACTTTGCTAATTAGACACACAAGTTATTCTCCGCATACCCCAGATCTCACATGCGTCCTTCACAATGTGTTGATTAATATCCAAGGGAAAACACAACCCATCACATACCACTTTACCCTTCTCTTTCCCCATTAGTATTATTATCACTCTGTGCTAATTACGTAGCAATGATCTCAGGTATTTGAAAGAGATTAATTCAAATGGTAACAACCAGCCAAAATGCCAATTTATAAACTTTTAATCTGTACTTCCTTTGTAGTCCCCCCTGTATGTTTTCTTTCCCTGTTCCAAGTTACCTTTCAGTACATGAATAACTTTATAATGTGGTTAATACTATAAATGAAACAAACTAACTCCTCATCTGTCAATGACACCTTCAAGAATTACTTATCATTGTTTTAAAATCTTATGATGTTTTCCATTTTGAGGGTATTAGTTTCATCCATATTTGTTTATGGAAAAATATGCCCATTTGAAAACAAAAGAAAAAGAAAAAGAAAGATGGTAAAACAAAGCAAATAGAAGTATACAGTATCTCTTTGAATAGATATTTAGCCTTGTTATTTTGTTATAATCACCTTAACTCCATCATTAAAATTTGCCTGTGACTAGGAACAGTGAATTTCACCCAAGGTCATAATATACTAGGGAATTTTTAGGCTATTATTGTAGATAAAAAAAAGCCAGCTTTGAGCAGAAGTGAGACAAATTTGGTTTGGCATCCTTCCATTTTATTTTCAGTATGGTCTGTTCCATCCTAACAGATATCAACCCATGTTTTGATTTTTCCTGGTGAGGTGTGGTTTTGTCCTGAACCCAGGCCCATGTGGATGGGATCCTATTCTCAGCCAGTTCCTTCCTAAGGAAAACATCCTCATTATCAACCGTGGCCAGGATTCTCTAAATTCTCCTTCCTACATGCACATTGTGTTGTTAAGTGGTTGTTAAGAAAAGTGGTGCTTTTCTTCCCTTCATATGACATGCCACACCCATGTCAAGGCTACTGTTAAAGTCACTGTTTCCCCCAGTGCTTGCTGTAGACAGTAGGTGTTTCATAGGCTCCACATCCTCAGGCTTTCCACACATCAAAGTACTGGAAGATGAAACCTACCTTCACCTGAAAAATTCATGATTTTTCTTTTGTCAGAGTTTCACTGATGTTATTGACTTTATTACTTTCTGTGGGGTTTTAATTTATGATATTTAAAGGTGCTACTAGTCTCCAAAGACATTTATATTTTGATAGGTTGCTCCCAATATGTAAACCTGTTCAATTCACAAAATAAATCTCTGATGGTAGAATTTAGGCCCCTTTAATAGGTAGGTATCTTCAAATTGGACTACACGTGGGTCTATATGTCTATTTTTGTTTATCACATTTAACTACTTATTGTCTATTTACCACTGTTCTAAGTAGATCTACACTTAATGCCAGAGGACGGCCAATATCATAATATTTTACTGAGTGAAATCATGAGAAAAGTGAAAAATGGTGTACTAGTCATGTTACAGGCTGAGAAAAAATTCCAGACTATTACTGTGCAGAAAGTATAACAGACTAGAGGTAATTTGGCTAGTAAGTTTTCTTTATTTATGATCCTGCTATTTTCTCACAGAAGCCAGTTTTCTATACCATTTTGCACTTTGCAGGTCTTGGTCAGTCTCTTAGAAAGCAGGATAAACTAAAAACAAGTCAGATTTTCAAAAGCAATCTGAAGGTGGACTGTTTGGTTCTTTGCATTTACTTCTTCACTGATCTTGTACTGCAGGTTATGAAAATAGGAAAGAAATCATATTTTATATGGCTTAGTTCTGAATTTACTACAGATTTGTTTGAAGTTACAGTTGGAATGAGTGGAAAAAAAAAAATCAACAAAATCTAGGAAGTGCCAGACATCATATTTTGAAAGATGTGGAAAAGACTCAGAAAAATCTGAAAATAAAATATTAATTTTTCTCAACTGACATTTTCAACAATAGTCATTTTTTAAAATTTTATTCAAAAATGATAATGTGAGAATAAAGTTAAATAGATGGTACCATATGTATCTTATTTTACATCACTGTCACCACTACCATCCTGCCCCAAGTTCTATGGCTCAAAGGCAGCCACTTCCACTTTTGTTTATTTTTCCGGTATTTACTAACATATTTATTAATGATATAGTATAATGCAACTCTCTGCTTTAGCAATTTAGACACTTAACCATTATAGACATTTTGATTTCCTGTTATAATGGTTAAGAGTTTAGCTCTCTTGACTGAAATTTCAAAGAGAAAAAGACAAATCTCTCAGCCATGAATTAGGTTTGCTACAGCATCAAATTTCAGTATTACACTGAATTTGACATATTGTCTAGCTCAGCCACCCAGCTAATGCTCATATTTTTTCTAATCCCCCTTTCTCAAAGAACATTAGCTTTGGCATAAATTCCTCCAGTTTCTATGAAATTAAACCTCTCCAGGTTCTTGGTTGTCCATTTCATAATTCCACAGCTAAGATCTCTCCCCAACCCATTTCAAATTAAAATCTATCTTCCTGGATAAAATAGATAGATTTTAATTGTTTTGTTTTGTTTTTAATGAAGGGTTAGAAATGTATGATAAATAAAATACCCAACGATATAATTGCATTTTGAGATATGTGAGCAGATGCTCTGTTGCTTGGGAATTATTGTTGAATGAGTATGAAATATGATTTTCAGGAAACTTGACATCTAAGGCAATATCTGATTTTACTGGCAAAGAGAGTCTCAGTCCCTGTGAAGTCATCATTACCAACCACTGACAGTTTCACTTGGAGTCAATGTATTCATTAGGGTGTTTCTCATCTCTTTCTATTTCAGGTACTATTTCCATCTTCTCGAAATGAAGGTTAGCCAGACCACCTGGGATTAGAAACAGAGAGCAAAAAATTGAATTAATAAGGAATATTATCAATAGGCTTAGCTCCAGAACTTTTGTAGTTTCTGTGCTGTGAAGACCACAAATCTACTGGGGAAAAAAAATAGAAACAGCAGTAGATCAAGCTATAACCTTAATATTTATAAGCTCTAGTTGTTGACTCTGCAGCTGAATTCTATGTTGAACCCAGTAGCAGGGTTTACAAATTATTTTATAATGACCACAAATTTTAGATGTGTATTCAAATATAAACATAAAAATTGTTTTTTTTTCTCTCCACTCTAATCCTATACTGCCATATTCATTTGGTTTTATTTCCCTCTGAAACCTTTATGGACTCTCCATTCTAATCCTATACTGCCATATTCATTTGGTTTTATTTCCCTCTGAAACCTTTATGAAAACACTAATTAATGTAAGTCAACTGTTTAACTTCTAATATTACTGGAAACCTTAAGCAGGCATAAAATTAAGTATTTGTGTTTACAGTACAATAGATGCTTTAAAAAAATTCCTATATAAAAGCCTTTAATTATGGCTTGCTCTGTATGTAATATGTTCTATTATTATAAAAGAAATTACTTAACTTTACCACCTCTGAAAGAAAAGTCACAGAGTTTNTAAAAATCTATGAATATTAAAAATGCAAATTATTATTTTTAAAATATTTTTCTTTAACAGACTTTAGGAAATAAAAGTTATTTCACTTCATTCGAGTTTTGAGACGTGATAACATCAGCACTGCTCTGGTAATTTATGACAGAAAGTAATGTTGAAATCTCTTAATGTCACATCTGACAATCCTGAGTTTTTAGAGAGAGCTCTAAAAGCAAAAACATTTTGAACTTGGTATGTGGTTAATCAGACTTCTCTTATGTGTGTTGATGTGGAACTGGAAAAAAGCAGAGGATTTGTACTAGGAAAGCGAAAGAGGAGGGAATTTCAGCTATCAGATGAATGGGTGAATTAATCTATAGGAAAAAAATGACACATATTGCTTTATAAATAAACCATACTGCAGAAGCAAGCAAGGAACAAAATCAGGTAAGAAAGACTCAGAAATGTTTCAAAGATGAAGTTAGTATACAATAGTAAAAAGTGAATAAAAGGTTAAATCCAGTCATACAAAGCACAACAACAACGGTGTAATATCAGAACATACTACCAAAATACA
>NW_007731860.1:81346-82340 GCF_000696425.1 Galeopterus variegatus
TCTATTATTATAAAAGAAATTACTTAACTTTACCACCTCTGAAAGAAAAGTCACAGAGTTTGCACAATTTTCAGCTTATTTTTATAAAACAACAAAAACATTAAGCTGTTTTAGAAAATGAAATACAATATTCTTTAAAAACTTGGAGTTCTGCAAATAGTTTGTTCATTTGAGAATATAACTGAATTTTCTTTGCTGCGCAACTTCAAAACATCAGGAAGAAGTGATGCCGATTCAATTATAGAATAACATTTTTGGAGGGGTGTTAAATTGCTCAGTTCAGGAGTTGTCATAGTTCTACGCCACGTTGCAAGCAAGCTAAACATCTAGAAAGGTGTTGTAATCATCTAATGATTGTAAGTGATATGTGAATGCTAAGTCATTTATTTCTGATGTCTGTAAGAAATCAGGTACTAGAGCCAGGAATTATGAAATGATTTCTTCAAAATCCTTCAACTCTGAAATATAGATAAGAGGATGGTTCACATGTAGGACCTCAGAGAATGACAGTCATTGCATAGAAGAGAACAAGGACAGTGAGTAGTTTTGAGGTCGTGTTGCCATCTGCAGACTGAGAGATTCTGGATCCAAGTGTCAAATGACTGTCCTTGAGGGGAGTGTGAATGGCACGCTATAGTGAGCTGGTGGTGTGCCTCAGAAATAGCCATGCAGGGCTAATAAACACCCGTTTTCTCAGTCAGATGTGTAGTGCTCTGTACAACAGAAAGCTTCATAGGCTTCAGGAAAATTCAAAAAACTAAATATGAATACTGGTAAGGTCAAGGCAATCTGGACTAGTTCATGCAGAAATCCCCCCTTTCTGCCATGTATCACTTTATCACTTACAAATTTTGTTCCCATCCATTAAATTTTTTATCTTTGAGGGTTGAGAGAATTTTAAGTGACTTGATAAATTCACATGGAAGATGGTAGAAAATTATCGTGAATGTGCTGTAACATCCTTAACAAATTTCCTCATTTGTAAAGATACTGT
>NW_007731860.1:83178-97882 GCF_000696425.1 Galeopterus variegatus
TGTAACATCCTTAACAAATTTCCTCATTTGTAAAGATACTGTCTATAATCCTTGCCCTTCCTATCTCACAACCATTAAGATCATAAAATAAGTACTGATATATCCAAATTTATCAAGCTTCATGAAACTCTAGGGTAGCTTGGAGAAGTCAGAAAGCCCCTGAGAGATCTATAATCCTTGCCCTTCCTATCTCACAACCATTAAGATCATAAAATAAGTACTGATATATATCCAAATTTATCAAGCTCCATGAAACTCTAGGGTAGCTTGGAGAAGTCAGAAAGCCCCCGAGAGCTTGCACCTTCTTGAGGAGAGGAGGATTTGGCATGAACCCTCTAGATGATCAATTTCAACTGGGAATTTTGGAAAAGTCTCATGAAAGGTCTACCACACTGTTGAAGGTGGACTTTCCTTGCATTCCAGTCATGGCTTAGTCTAGCCTGGACCATCTAGACCCCATTTTAGAGTGTTTCATAGTCTGGGCCGCTGGGCCTCTAGAACCAGCACTGGCCACAGTCAGGTAGTATTCCACTGTTTCTTTACAGAAAGCAAGGTTGCAACCCCCAAGGACAGAAATGGATAAAAAGTAGTGGGGCCTTTAAGCTTTTGGCATCACTTTGTTCCTACAGTTGGATTGTTGTCCTCTCCTGGCCTCTGGAATGACTAGAAGGGCTTTCTGGTGTATGAAAGAACAAAAGAAGCAGAAAGTAAGGATAATATGTCCTGGAAAATCTTGTGCGTGTGTGTGTGTGTGCACCTGTTTGTGTGTGTGTGTGTGTGTGTGTGTGTGTGTGTGTGTAAGATGGAATTTGGGAGGAAGGGAATGAGATCAAAAATAATATTTTACACAAATAAATGTTTGTCAGTAAGTACTATGTATTAATTAAAAGACTGAGTCTCTTCCCTAGTAGCTTAGAACTCAGTAGAAAATATGACAGAGAAGGATGATGGGTAGGTTAGTGGTTGCTTATGGCTGGGAGAAGGGGAGGGGAGACAGGGTATGACTACCAATGGATATAAAATTTCTTTTGAGGATGATGAAAGTGTTTTAAAATTAGATTATGATGATGAATTAACAACCCTGTATATATACTAAAAACTTTCGAATTGCAAACTTTAAGTTGGTGTACTATATGGTGTGTACATAAAGTAATTCTATCTCAATAAAGCTGTTAAAAAAAGGTGATGGGGACTGGTTTGTGCCGTTCTTTATCTTGGCAATGCCTTTCAAATATTTTTCATTGTTTTCATCTGTCATGTCTGTCTTAATTCAAATCCACATCCAGTTCCTTGTCCAGTGCAGTAATTACACACAGAAAATAATATGTGTTTTTGCTTGGTTTGTAGTTGATTGGTTGTAAGACATCTTATCCACACTTCTCCATTTGACTTTGAATGTTTTTTTTTTTTATCCCCATTCTCTCTCTGATTTTCTTAAAACACAGTTCTGATCATGTTGCATCCTTACTAAACATGTCACATGGTTCAACATTGCCTATAGGATGAAATGCAAACTCTTCACCTTGATCTATGACTCTCTCTTTTCTTATTGCTCACCTCATTACCTTAACAAGCCACGATTCATTTTTGGCATACAAAACAACCTGTCTTTGACTTAAAGCATTCTCCATTTTCTACTTTTTTGCTTTTTGCCCTTCTCTTAAATTAAAGCTGTCAAAATTTCACCCCTTCAGCTCAAAATGCTTCCCTCCTACATAATCTTCAGTCCCACACATCAGAATTGCAGCCTTAAAAAATTACACCCTTCTTTGTATTTTAATTACTTGTATATGTGCTTGCCTTTCTACTGTGCCTATTTATTCAAATTATTGTTAAGTTGAATTTTCAAATTAATGTTATATCATAAACTTCTTTATTTGTAATAATAGAAAAATAGATTCATATAGAAATGACTCTCAGGAAAATTCCATCAAAGCCAATGTGGACCTTTGGCCTGTAGGGCAGAAAAAGTAATATCTTTTTCTCACCCATTGCAAGATGTGTGGCTGAGACTCCAGTAGCAAAATACAGATTAATAAAATAAAAGCATACAAATTTAGTTAATATAAGTTCTATGTGATGTAAGAGACTTCAGAAATGAAGATCCAATGAAACAGGGAAATTTGTGTATATTTATGGACAGTTGCTATGGATCAAATGTGTCCCCCAAAAGTTCATGTGCTGGAAACTTAATTTTCCCTATGGCAGCATTGAGGGTGGGAAATCTGAATACAATATTTAAAAGGTAGGGCATTTCAGAGGTGATTGGATCATGAGGACTGTGCCTTTGTGAATGGATCAATCCATTCATAGAATAATGAGTTATCATGGGTGTGGACTGGTGGCTTTACAAGGAACACATGAGAGAGTTCTTGCTAGTCTTGCCATGTGTATATACCTTTCTTGCTATGGGACTCTTTGGGAACTCCCCAACAAGGAGGCCCTCACCAGATGTGCCCTCTAGACTTTAGACTTACCAGCTTCAACAACTGTAAGAGATAGACCTACTTTTCTTTATAAATTACCCAGTTTCAGGCATTCTGTTATAAGCAACAGAAATGAGCTAATACAATAGTCATTCAGAAATATAATTGGAGTACAAAAAGGGTATGATCTAATGATAATAAACTGGGGGAAATTTAGCAAGGCTTGTTTGATCAGATTCTTCTTGGTGTCCCTGTGTGACATTCATTTCCACCAGATATAGGGTGGGGCGCTTGCCACATGAGGGTCTTCAGAGGAGAAGGGAGGGAGAAGGTCAGAGAGTGACTCTGCTAGGTTTTATGGTCTGCTTCAGGGAAGAAGGGTGAGGAGAAGGTGAGAATGATTTTCCAACCTCTGTTTTTTTTCTCAAATGCCAAGGGGTCATATTTTGGCTTAGCATGTTCTGGACCTGGTCAGAACTCCTCTCACAATAGCATGCATCTTCAGGCTCTTGCTTCTTTTCCTTTTTTCCCTCCTCTCCTCTCCTAGCATTTCCAGTCCACTCCACGCACTCTTTCCCATGACCTTCATCACTGGGAAAGCTCTAATTCTGTTAAGTGGGCTAGTCAGTGGCAGCCTCCATCTGATGAAGTATACTTTTTATTAACTTGTACTATTCAGGAAAACTATGAATTCAAGACTATATTGTACAAATGAAATACAGGCAGGTAAAAGGCCCCTTTGCTTGAAACTGTACAATAGTGAGGCTGTCTGGGAAATTGACTTACGAAGTTAGACTCATTGGCATACACCTCCTTGCTGTATTTTCATTGAGCTCATCTGAAGACCAAGCCTGGCAGCCCGCCCCACTAAGGTGAGCTGAGGAGACCCACACAGTTTGGGTAATCCTTCCCCACTTAGACCAGGAGGGAAACACCATCCCCCACAGTATGTGCCACCAGAGTGAGCTGAGGAGACCTGAGTAGTATGGGAAACCCCTCCCCCTGGTACCCAGATGGAAGTGCCAGCCCCAGTCACCCACCCCACAGAGGGGAGATGAGGAGACCTGCTGGGGGCTCATTCTATGGCCATTGATTCTGGAACAGGAACCAAGGTGGTGTAATATAGCCACAACCACCCCTACTGTCAAGCAAAGATAATTCACCACCACAGTGGCAGCCAGGACCACTCCACAGTAACCTACTGCTCACTCAACTGCACTGACACAAGAAGAGTCACCAGTAAATCCTGCAAATAGAGGAAGAAATCTTTATCCTCATAGCCAACCTCAGTGTAATAGAAGAAGCAAACCCTATACCAAATGGTCAAACATCAATGAAACAATACTAGAGCTACAAATAAACAAGAAGATATGACACCACCAAAGGAATACAGTAATGCTCAAATTTCAGACTCTATGGAACAGGTAATCCTTGAAATGTCTGAAAAAGAATTGTGAGCAATGATCTTAAGAAAACTTGAAGAGATAAAAGAACACTCAATTAGACAACACAATGAAACATGAAAAAATATCCAGAATATGAAGATGGAAATTTACAAAAAGATTAACACCTTAAAAAAGAGTGTAGCAGAACTTGTAGAAATGAAAGATTCACTCAATGAAGTAAAAAACACAACAGAGAGCTACAGCAGCAGGGTAGAGCAAGCAGAAGAAAGAATTTCAGATCTTGTAGATGGTATTTTCAAAATAACCCAGGCAGACAGAAAAAAGGGGGAAAAAGAATTTAAAATAATGAGGAAAATCTAGGAGAGAGCAGACAACCTCAAAGCTCTAACATCTGAATTGTGGGTATTTCTGAAGGGGAGGAGAAAGGTAAAGGTATTGAAAACCTATTCAAGGAAATAGTAACAGAAAACTTCCAAGGTGTAAGGAGAGATAAAGACCTTCAGATTCAAGAAGCTGAAAGATCCCCAAACAGATTCAATCCAGAAGGATCCTCCCCAAGACACATTATAAATTTGCAAAGCTCAAAGAGAAAGAGAGAATTCTAAAAGCAGCAAGAGAAAAGCATCAAGTCACTAATAGGGGAGCCCAATTCAGACTAAAATCAGACTTCTCAACCCTACAGGCCAGAAGTAAGTGGAATGATATATTCAAAATACTAAAAGAAAAAAATTCCTAGACAAGAATTCTTTACCCAGCAAGGCTCTCCTTCAGAAATGAGGGAGAAATAGTGTATTTCCCAGACAAAGAAAAGTTGCAGGAGTTCACCACCACACAATCAGTGCTGCAAGAAATTCTCAAGGGAGTCCTTCATCTGGAGTCTGAAAATGATGACCACTATCACAAATACACAAGGAGCAAAATGCACCATTAAAACAAAAATGTCAGCGAGAAAGAGAAAGAAGCTAAATCATGCCACCTTAAATTTCCAACTAACATTGAAGAAGAGAAATAAAAGGGGAATGATAAAAAGATATTTAAGTCAGCTAAACAAGAAGCAATTAAAAACAGGAATAAAACAGCACTTGTCAATAACAATCCTAAATGTGAATGGATTAAATTCCCCATTGAAAAGACATAGACTGACTGATTGGATTAAAAAGCTAGACCCAAGCATATGCTATCTTCAAGAGACCCACCTCACCTGTAGAAACACACATAGTCTAAAACTGAAGGGATGGAAAAAGATATACCATGCAAATGGAAACCAAAAATGAGAAGGGATAGCTATTCTTGTATTGGACAAAATAGAATTTAAACTAAAAAACATAAAAACAGACAAAGAAGGTCACTAAGTAATGATAAAAGGATCTATCCATCAATAAGACATAGCAATGATAAATATATATGTGCCTAACACTGGAGCACTCAGATATATAAAACAAACACTCTT
The DNA here is from genome assembly GCF_000696425.1 of Galeopterus variegatus. NCBI lineage: Eukaryota > Metazoa > Chordata > Mammalia > Dermoptera > Cynocephalidae > Galeopterus > Galeopterus variegatus. The sequence continues at coordinate 88,461 of NW_007731860.1, forward strand.
AGACCTAAAGAAAGAAATAGACCATAATACATTAATAGTGGGTGATATGAACACTCCTCTCTCAGTATGGGGCAGATCTTCCAGGCAACAAATCAATAAAGGACACAGGATTTAATCTACACCTTAGACCAATTGGACCTGGCTGATATATGCAGAACATTTTACCCAACAACTAGAGAATATACTTTCTTTTCATCAGCTCACAGAACATTTTCCAGGATAGACCACATATTAGGTTACAAATCTAGTCTCAGCAAATTTTAAAAAATTGAAATCATTGTAAGTATCTTTTCAGACCACAGGGGACTAAAACTGAAAATTAGTAATAAGCAAAACCTGGAAACTATACAAATACTTGGAAACTAAATAGTAGGCTCCTGAATGACCTATGGGTCCAAGAAGAAATTAAATAGGAATTCAAAAAATTTCTTGAAACTCATGGAAATAAAGATACATCATACTAAAACCTGTGGGATACTGCAAAAGCAGTAAGAGGCAAATTTATTACAATAAATGCTTATGTCAAAAGAATGGAAAGACTTCAAATAAACAGCCTAACACTATACCTCAAAGAACTTGATAAACAATTACAATCCAAACCTAAAAGTAGTAGATGGAAAGAAATAATTAAGATCAGAGCAGAACTAAATGAAATAGAGACCCCCAAAACAATAGAAAAGATCAGTGAAACAAAAAGTTGGTTTTTTGAGAAGATAAATAAAATAGACAAGCCATTAGCTAAGTTAACAAAAAGAAAAAAGAGAGAAGAACCAAATAATAAAAATCAGAAATTAAAATGGAGACATAACAACCAATTCCACAGAAATATGAAGAACAATTAGAGACTGTCATAAACAACTGTATGACAAGAAATATGAAAATCTGGAAGATATAGATAAGTTTCTAGACACATACCAACTACCCAGACTGAACCAAGATGAGATAGAAAACATGAACAGACCCATAACAAGCAACAAGATTGACTTGGTAATCAGCAATCTTCCAACAAAGAAAAGTCCAGATCTGGATGGATTTACAGCTGAATTCTATCAAACTTTTAAAGAGGAGTTAAAACCAATTCTCCTCAAACTATTTCAAATAATTGAAATAGAAGCTACTCTCCCAAATTCATTCTAAGAGGTCAATAACTCTGATACCAAAACCAGATAAAGGCACGACAAAAAAAGAAAATTACAGGCAAATATCCTTGATGAACATAGATACAAAAATCCTCAACAAAATATTAGCAATGAGAAAACAGTAATGCATTAAACAAATTATACGCCATTATCAAGTGGGATTCATCCCAGGGATGCAAGAATGGTTCAACATACAAAAGGCAATAAATGTGAAACATCACATCAACAAACTCAAGGAAAAAGACCATCTGATTATCTCAATAGATGCTAAAAAATCATTTGACAAAATTCAACACCCTTTATGATAAAGACTCTCAACAGATTAGGTATAGAAGGAAAGTATCTCATCACAATAAAAGACATTATGACAAGCCCACCACCAGTATCATTCTGAATGGGGAAAAGCTGAGGGCCTTTCCCTTAAGAACAGGAACAGGACAAGGATGCTCACTCTCACCACTTCTATTTAACATAGTACTGGAGGTACTAGCCAGAGAAACCAGGCAAGAGAAAGAAATAAAGGGAATCCAGATTGGAAAAGATGAAGTCCAACCATCTCTATTTGCAGATGACATAATACTATATAGAGAAAAACCTAAAGACCCTATCAATAAACTCCTAGAGCTGGTTAATAATTTCAGTAACATTGCTGAATACTAAATAAATGCCTCAAAATCAGTTGTATTTATATACTCAAACAATGAACTTACTGAAAGAGAAATAAACAAAGTAAGCCCGTTTACAATTGCCACGAAAAAATAAAATACCTAGGGATCAATTTAACCAAGGGGGTGAAAGATCTCTACAGTGAGAACTATAAACCACTTCCAAAGGAAATTAGACAAGATGTAAAAAGATGGAAAGATATTCCATGCTCTTGGATTGGAAGAATTAACATTGTGAAAATGATCTATACTACCCCAAGCCATCTACAGATTCAATGTAATCCCCATCAAAATACCAATGACATTCTTCACAGAAATGGAAAAAAACAATCTTAGCTTTCATATGGAACAACAAAAGGCCCCAAATAGCCAAAGCAATCCTGGGCAAAACAAAAAAATAAATCCACAGGCATAACACTACCTGACTTCAAATTATACTACAAAGGTATTGTAACCAAAACAGCATGGTACTGGCATAAAAATAGACACTCAGACCAGAGGAGCAGAATTGAGAACCCAGAAGTCAACTCTCAGGCTTACAGCCATCTGATATTGGACAAAGGCAACAAAATCTACATTGGGGAAAAGACTGCCTCTTCAACAAGTGGTGCTGGGAAAATTGGATATCCATATGCAGAAGAAAGAAACTAGATATGCATTTCTCACCATATGCTAAAATCAACTCAAAATGAATTAAAGACTAAAGTATAACACCTGAAACTGTAAAATTGCTAATGGAAAATAGAGGTGAAACACTTCAGGAACTAGGTATGGGCACAGAGTTTATTTATGAACATGAGCCCAAAAGCACAAGCAGGAAACAAACAAACAAACAAACAAACAAACAAACAAACAAACAAACAAACAAGTGGGACTATATAAAACTAAAAAGCTTCTGCACAGCAAAGGAAATAGTCAACAGAGTAAAATGACAACCTACAGATTGTGAAAATATTTTTGCTGACTATGCATCCAACAATGGATTAATATCCTTGTTAAAACAAAGAACGTAAGCAGTTATACAGTCAAAAAAAAAAATAACCCAATTAAAAAATGGGCAAAGGAGCTGAATAGACATTTTTCAAAGGAAGACATGCAAATGGCCAACAGGTACATAAAAAATGCCCAACATCAGTAGTCATCAGGGAAATGCAAATTAAAACCACATTGAGATACCACCTCACACCAGTTAGACTGGCTATAATCAAAAAGACAGTGAATAACAAATGCTGGCGAGAGTGTGGAGAGAAGTGAAGCCCCTGCACCGTTGGTGGGACTGTAAATTAGTACAACCACTATAGAAAACGTTATCGAGGTTTCTCAAACAACTACAGATTGATCTTCCATACAATCCAGCAATCCCACTGCTGGGTATATACCCAGAAGAGTGGAAATCATCATGTCAAAGGGATACCTGCACTTCCATGTTCATTGCAGCTCTGTTTACAATAGCCAATATATGGAACCAACCTAAATGTCCATTGATAAATGATTGGATAAGGAAACTGTGGCATATTTACACCATGGAATACTACTGTACCATAAAAATAATGAAATTCTCCCATTTTCAACAACATGGATGAGCCTGGAGAAACTTATGTTGAGTGAAATAAGCAAAGCACTGAGAGAAAATTACCACATGTGCTCACTCATAAGTGGGAGCTAAGTGAGAAAGAAAGAAGAAAAGAAAGACCCGACTTGCAGAGGGAGAGAACATTCCTTGGGCTACAAAGTGGAGTTGTGGGGGAAAGAAGGAGGGGGAGGGAAATTGAGGATAATTAGGTGGGGGACATGGGGTACAAACGCAATTTGTGGTAATGTGCATGTTGCCAAAATGAATCTGGTCTTCACATCTTGGGTATGAAGGGTGACAATCAGCTTTGTATCCCATGAATATTCATAACCAATAAAAAAAGAAAATAAAAAATAAAGACCAGGTCTTGCCTTCTATTGTTCAGTGAGGGGTGATAATGGTGATACTTCTGAGACAACAGACTGAGAAATGCTTGTCAAGAAGCAAGTGAGAATGATTGCAGAAAGGGAAGGAACAGCAGTTTTTTAAAATTTATTTTTGTAACATCCCTATGTTTATCCCAGCTAATTTTTGTGAAGTTGAAAAATGTGACATGGATTTCAAACCTCAGCAGTGCTCAAAAATCATCCTGTACATCTTTTAAAAAATACAGATTCTTGAGTCTTATGCTGGTCATTTTCAGAATGTTCAAAATGGGGACACATGAACTAGTGCTTTTAAAGCTTTTTAGGAAATTTGGGAGGAACTGGTCCTTAGACTGGCATTTGGGAACTACTGACTCTTTCGTACATATTGAATGACATCTAGACTTTTCCATAATTTTCTGTTTACCAGAATTGTGTCCAGACTTTAGAGCTTCTTTCTGAAATTTCTTGAGAGTGAAACACTTATACAGAAAGGCTTTAAATCTCATTCTATGATAGTGCCAAAGCAGAAAAAAATAGTTTGATGAATAAATATTCTATGACAAAATTTAATTCAGGTGGTATTTTGAATCTCTAGCTCAAAAAGCCTTCAAAATCATTCATGCCCTTACTTATTACACACACACACACATGAATTAATCTGGAAATCTAAAAATATCACAATTGGAATAAATGCAAACATATGAGGGTACTTCAAAAAGTTTGTGGAAAAATTGAATTAAATGATAATACAAATCCTTCCCATGAACTTTTTGAAGACCTTTGTAATTGCAATTAAATACTTTCCTCAGGAAATTGCATTATTTTAATTTTTTTTCACATCTGAAAGTATTGATAATTTAATATGATTCTGTTCCTTTATAAATAATGGAATAATAAAGTGATTTCTAACTTATCTTTCTGTCTACTGCTTTAAAGACAGAACTAACTTATAAAGAGAGAAACCTAAAAATAAGGAAGAGGATGAAAATAATAAACTAAAACATATAGACATTATATTTTTTCCCTAGAATATGAAATTCTCACATGACTATGAGAATAAAGTTAATGAACTTTTCAGACTAATTTCCACCTTACCTTTAGATGACCTTATTTCATCAAAAAGGAAATAAAGATTAATGCTTACTCAGAATAGTTTGAATTAGACTTAATTTTCATCCCTACTATTATTTACTCTAGATTTTATTTAATACAGATCTTAAATGAGTATTATAATTGGATCCATGTGTGTTTATTTTATAATGAGTAAGAGGAAGAAAATGTATGACTAGTCAAAATATTTTTACAGTATATCTCCAAATTGTAAATAAAAATAGAGAATTAAAAATATTTTTACCTGTAGGTTCTGAATCATTTCAGTTTCTCATGTGATAAGAAGGTATTTTTCTTCAAAACTATTATAAGATCTCCTGCAAGTACATAATTTAGAATTTAAACAAAAAAATATTTATTGTTTAGAAACACTAAGGGACTGCTTTCATATTTAACTTTCTTTTTGATCAAGAAATTATTTTCCTTTTTCATTAAAAGTAGATTTCTCACTGTACGATATCACTCATATGTGGAATCTAAAAAAAATAGATTCTCATAAAAGTAAAGAGTAGAATAATGGTTACCAGAGGCCAAGGAGGTAGAGGTGGGGTGGAAAGTGGTAGACTAATGGGCAGAAATATGCTCTCTTCCCTAAATGAATCATTGTACGGTATATGCATATACTGAAACAATGCACTGTACCCCACAAAATATACAAGTAAATGCTAAAATATTTTGAATAAAAAAATTACATACTAAAAAACAAATTGCCTTTTTCACTAAGAGTAGATTTATCACTAGTTTTTCTTCTGGGTACTACCAAAATGCCTTTCTTGGAAGAACACATTGTACATATCTAAATTATGTATTTATACATAATTAGTTATTTCTTCTTTTGTTTGAGTTTATGTCAGTGCTGGATTATTCAACTAAGCACATGCTGAAGACACCAGCAAAGCGATACAGTTAAAGACATAGAGATAGATAAAGAGAGACAGAGAGATATATAAATACAAGACAGAGGTATAAATACAAGGAATAATTTCATGCTTGATATCACTTAGGTACTTATTATGAGAAAAGTTAGAAATATAGAACTGATTTTATTACACTTGCTTTACAGAGTAGTTTATTCTGATTCAACATTCGGGTAAGGGGCAGTATCATCTTTTCTGTTCTTAGAGCATCTGTAATCCTAATTGGTCCCTGAGTCAAGTGTTTCCACCTCAGAATTTTTGGCTTCGGTATATTCGTCTATAAAACAAATTGGAGAGTTAAAATATATAACTTTGAAAAACCTTCCTTATGCCTTCAATTTGTCATATCTCTTATGATTTCACTGAAAAAAACCCAGAAATCCAAAGAAGTACTTATGCAACTTCACCAGAGGACCACTAATCAGGGTCTTTTAATGAAAGTTTAATCTGAGTTTAGACGTGCAAGTTAGTTTAGGAGACACGGCAATAATATCTATTTTATCCAAGTTTTGATATTTGAAAGTTAATTATAAAATATTTTTTCTAGTTTAATTTATTTGATAAATTTCTAGGCATACCTACTATGTTCTAGGCAAAGAGCTAGAGTTACAATAATCAAGGCCAAGTTCTTGCTCTTGAACATCTCATACACATGTGTTTCTTTATTCTATGACATCAAGCCAAGCTCTATAAAAAGAGCTATTTTATGATGTTGCAGATTTCATTAAGTTGAGTACCCACATTAAAGAACAGACTTTAAAGCTCTTGAGTGCACTCAACTGCATTTTTTATACTCATTGAAGTTATTATTTACCTGATAAAACATAATGTATACCAAGAAGTGGCACCATGAGGAGTATTTCATATTTCTAGCATTTTGGAGAGTTTTGGGTTAAGTGCAGGTGCCCCTTCAAGAAATCTTGATATTAATATTTTAGTCTCAGCAATAAATATTATTTCATATATTACTTATAAAAATTTATTACCTTCATATCCTGTTAATTCATTTTTTCCTTACATCAGGTATAATCTCATACAATAGCTTTTGGCCTTAGAGTAATTTAATCTGTTAGCCCAGAAAACATTTTAAGTCGATTCTTGACACCAAATAGAAGTAGATAGCTTCCTTAGGAGTATGGTGTACTTGAAGGTCAGAGTCCATCACATATCCCAGGAGCTGTGCAGGTAGAAATAAAATTCTTTGTCTTCCCATCTCCTTGCCAGTATAAGAAAGAGGACAAAAGAGACAGATCAAGGTCCACAGCAGGGCTGGAAGCTGGGAAAATGGTTTTAAGAGGAAATATCTGGTAGCCTTGACAAAAGGCAATTTACACTCATCCTTGGTAGTATCATATGTCAAGGGTCTGTGGATTTCTTACTTACCTTTGTCTGCAACTGAATAAGAGGTCTATTGTTCTGTTACTAACAGAGATTCATCTTTAATTAATCAAACTTGTATTTTTCCTGAGGAAAAAAATAATAATGTTGCCCACCTTTTTCTGTATACTTTTATTTAAATTAAGAGTTATACTACAGTATATCATGAGTAAAAGGAAATACTTGAAGAACACATTACAAAGAAGAAAACACAAATGTAGCTTTCAGAATTTTTCATGAAAACTTACCCAGAAGGAACTACATATTTTGGAATCAAAAATCATGTATGCCTTAGAACACATAAACAATATAACTGAATCAAAGAAATTTCAGGCTTTGGTCAAGATGGCAGAACAGATGGTCCCCAGCATCACTCTCTCCCACAAATCAACCAATTTACAGCTATTAAAAAGCAACAACAGCCAATCTGGGGCCACTAGAGCTCAGGGAAGAGGAGGAAAGACCTACAGAGTTCATGAAGGCAAGAGAAGCCACAATGAAAGAAAGGATCACCTGCACTATTTTGAACCCCAGCTGCTTTAAGGCTTGAGCTGGTGAGCACATGGAGCAAGAGCTGACAAAAGCCACAGCTGTGCCCTTTGTTTGAAGTTGCTTGGAGATGGCAGGGGAGAATAGGGCTTTGGTGGCTCCCAGGCCAGTAAGACCACTAATAGGGTTCCTGTGGATCCACATAGGAGTGACAAGCCATAGACAACTAAAAACAGGAACCGCTCAGAGGGCAGTTAGTCATTGCAAGGGACCAGGGCACAGCCCATTTCATGGGAGGTGTTTGGAGTGTGGGCGGTAGGGGAGATGGGCCACCAGGGAAACATTAGGTCACAGCGTGGACAGCTGATCTATCCCCCAATCAGCACAGGCCCACTCAGTGGAGACTGGTCAGGAACATAGAACTCCAGGAAGTGTAGTTTGCTGAAAAGACTCAGGCCCAGACCAGAGTTTCCACACAATCCAGGTGTACCAGACCTCATGAGACCTGGAAGTGCTCATAAAGCCAACACTTAAACCCTGAGCTGCTCGAAAAGCCTTCCCCCAGAGAATCAACAGCAAAGCAGCAATTTAGCTCAACCACAGGGCTCAAGTGCTGGTCCCCACAGGAAGTTCCCCCATTTTAGAAGTAAGCAAAGGACAGCAAATTAGTTCCAGTGCAGAGTTTAAGTGGTAGGAATAGGAAGTAATCCAACACAGAACTGAAAGAAAAAACAAAATACCTACAGATCAGAGACAAAGTTTGATATTAACCAGTAAAGGTCTAACCCCACCAAAGAACACCTATAAAACCTAGAAGGACCAGAAGCCTCCTTGGGTCCCAAGCTGGGAAGGGGTGAGGGCTGTAGGCCTCAACCATGACCCCCCCCAATGGCCAAACCCAGCCCAACATGACCATCAAGTTGCCACCGGAAGTGCCCTGGGCTCCCAAGCTGGGGTGGGGGGATGAGGGCCTCAGCCATACCCGCCCTGATGTCCGCACCAAGCCCAGTAATGACTAGTGAGCTGCCATCAGGAACAATCTAAGCTCCCAAACCAGGGCAGCAGGGGGCTGAGGGCTTCAGCCACCCTCCTCCAACATCTGCATCCAGCCCTACAGTGACTGAGCTGCTGCTGGAAGTCCCCTGGTCTATTCTGCCACAATGAGGGGTGTGTCTTGGGCCTTGACCACACCTCTCTTCTTCCTCCTCCCACCCTATTTTCTTCCCACTTTCCCTCTCCCCTTCTCCCCAACTGCTCTGCAACAACATCTTAGAATGAAGCATGGAACTGGGGGAAGCTGAACCCAGCCACAGCTAGGCAAGCTGCTGCCACCACCCTGGGGTCCCACCAGGGTCCTGAGGCATTGAGCCAGGAGAAGCCAACCTAGCTGTAACAAGGCAAACTTCCACTACTGCCCCGGCCCTGCCAGGGTCCTGAGGTATGAAGCTGGGGGAAGCCGAGCCCAGCTGCAACCAGGTACAGAGCTCACCAAAAACACCATTTCCACACAGTCAGCCTACCATAGCCATTGCAATTGCCAAGGCTGATGCAAAAATGGGTAGTCTCTATAGCAGCAGTCACGGCTTCTGTGCAGATGGCACGCCAGACTTTCAACTGCATTGACACAAGGAGAGGTACCATCTGATATAGGAGGGGAGGACTTGATCACACCTGTCTCAGTACTGGGCAGATCATCTAGGCAACAAACCAACAGAGGAGTAGTTAATCTATCAGATGGAGAGAACAAATCTATGGTTATTAGAGGGGGAGGGGGAGGGAAGGGG
>NW_007731860.1:98882-112084 GCF_000696425.1 Galeopterus variegatus
AAAAAAAAAAAGAGGTCCTCTCTCTCCACAAAGCCCACTCCAGAGTAATAGAAGAATAGAAGAAGCTCACACCTGTCTCAGTACTGTACAGATCATCTAGGCAACAAACCAACAGAGGAGCTGCTAATCTATCAGATGGAGAGAACAAATCTATGGTTATTAGAGGGGGAGGGGGAGGGAAGGGGGCAGGGGGAGGGGCAGAAATTGGATAAGGGGCATAAAAAAATAGGTATGATTTGTAATAATGAATATGCTAATAAAAAATAAATTTAAAAAAGAAAAGAAATTTCAGAAATCTTAGAGTCTTACAAAGATTTTGAGTTTTAGAAAAGATTTATTGCAGCAAATAAATTTATAAAATTATGCGTAAATTGAAAAATGTGGTAAAATGGTAGCATAGAAAGAGTATTCTTGATAACAGCCATCAAATAAAGAGTAACAAGTTTGGCCATAGTTGAAGTAAAGGAAAATGAGAACTAAATCTAACAGAATGACAGATTAAAAAGGAAGGTTAAAAGGAAGTCACCAGAAAAAGGAAACAAAGAACTCAAAACTCAATATTTTACAGGAGGAAATAAAGTCAGGGGCATCAAGGATTACTCTTAGGTTTCGAGTTGTGATTACATAGAGAGTAATTATGCTATAAATAATTTTTTTTTAAATCGGAAGAAAAACCTAATTTGCAGACAAGACCCATAGAAATGATAAGGTTTGTTTTGGTTATGCTGGTCATATCAGAATATTTTAGTAAAGATCGTGAGCAAATAGATGGATATATGTGTTTGGAAGTTAAGAGATAGGTAGGTGTTGGGATTTTAATGAAGAGATTAGATCTTTTCATAAAGTGTCAGCACCAATAATAGAGACTGCAGGAGGTGAGGATAGACTCTTGGAGAATGGCAACTACGTGGGGATAATAATTGTTAGAGCACATTTCAAAACATCTAGACCAAAGCAGAAACTCAAGCAATAGCTTCTTCCCCCTGTATGGAAACAGTCAGTAGAGTAGTCAGAGAGGTAAAATTAGGGTGCAGAAGCAATGGCTAAGTGAGTGGCAAGAGACAAGGGATGTAACCATGGTCGAAATTAGAGAAGTGAAGACTGGTAAACGGCTCACCGATTGGTTATTAACAAGCATTTGTAGTGAAAGTTACTCTGCAAGAAGTGAAGGAATGATGGGATTGTGAGGAAAACCCCATAGCTACTGTTTTCAAGAGGTTTGGTAGCAAGAGGACAAGACAAAGGGATACCCTGAGAGACCGCTGGTGGGAGGAAAGCCTTTTTTGGAAGTGAAAATGTTAAGCACATTGGTAGGCAGGGCAAATTTAAGAGAAAAGGAAAAACATAGAAAATGGTTACTTAATAGAATGAGTTATCCAGAAAGGAAGAGTTAACATCAAAGTCCAGATAGTTAAGCAAAATAGTGATATGTGTAAGTAACAGAAACAGAAAGTAGTTATATCTATTTCTATATCTATCTGTCAATCTATATACGTGTGTGTACATATATATGTGTGTATGTGTGTGTGTATGTGTGTGTATGTCTATCTATAAATATCCTGGGTAGAGTGCATAGACTATGATGTGTAAAATCTCTTCTCACACACTGTCATTTTATCTAACTGGTGTGTTAGACTTTGCTAGCAATTTGAAAGAGGGAGAGGTGAATTGTTTCTACAGTCATTCAGTTGTATATTTCATATAAATGAATGCAAAGCAAAACATACCCTAGCAGGTTGCTGGAACACCAATGGATAGAAGGTTCTTGGATAATCACATTAATGGGGGGGGATTAAAGATAAAGAGACAATAAAGTAATCAATGGCAATAATATATTTTCTTGGCATGAAGAGAGCTAAACTAGACATGAATGAAAAGTCAGCCAAATGCAAAGCTCAGGACCTCTCTCTTCCCTTGTCTTTCAACTACATGCTACAGCATTCTATGTTATATTTTTGATGCACAAAGGGATATATGGCATGGGTTGCCAATTTTTACAAAGTAAATAATACATATAATTCAAACTTTACTGAATAAATACACTCTCTTTTTAATGATTCAGATGGGACTTCATGATGATGGTTATTGTTGATGATAGATTGCTTCTCAGCTAGCCAGAGGAATTGAAACTAGTCTATCTTAATCCATGCTAATTAAACCTATAATGTGCACTTAATGCCAGACACTTAAAAGAAAAAAGTAAACGAGCCATGATTTTTAGCTATGTTAAAAAAAGGAAGAAGTGTCATCAAGTACCCACCCTCTGTTACAATGGTTCACAATTCTCACGTACTTCCCCACATGAGACGTGATGCCAAAAGATGAGGTGTTCATTGCTTTGACTGGACTGCAACTTGGGTGAATTGCCTCCCTCCCTCCAAGATTTTGTTTTGAGGGAAGGTAGTGGTAGGGTTTAGTTTTAGAGTGTCAATTTGGTTAAAAGGGGACAAGCTTCAGTGAGAATAGTAGCCAAAAATATAAGGGAAATAGATTTCCCTCTCATGCAACAGTTCAGAACGAAGCAGCCCATGTCCTCTGGGGTGGTTCTGTCATCTCCAACACATGACTTCCAAGATTGCTCCAGTCATCACCAAATCCAAGCCAGAGACTGAAGAGAAGAGAGAGCCCAGGGCAAAGTCCTGTAAAAAGACAAATAAATGATGTGAAAGTAGCAAATATCACTTTCATCAATATTTCTCTAATTTGACATTTGTCCCTGGCCACAACTAGCTGAAAGGGTGCCTGTGAAATACAGCCTTCACAAGGGTGTCCACTGGTAAAATTCCAGAGACAAAAGAGTGTGGGTACCATGGGCTTGTCTACCACTCATCCCAATGGGGCAGAAATGTGTGCTAATTTCAGCAGTTCAGCTTCATATGTACATCGTGGACATCCTTTGTTTCATTTGTTTGTTTGTTTGTAGTGTTTCTCCCACTTCTCCTACTTATTCTTTACAGCAGAATTTGCTTCTGAGTCATTTACTCCTGTTAAAGTTGTTGCATCAAAAGCTGACAATTATTTTTCATTGCCTTGTTCATACCTAACACCTGTTCACACAAGGGAGGAATAAATTGCTATTGGCTCATCTGCTCAAATACACTAGAAAAAAGTATAAAAGGAATAACAAAGAATCTTTGTGCCTAAAGCATTCCAATTTATAAAAGTGATCTGTATGCCATTTTTCAAATTAATGCATTTCACTAACGTACCCTGAAATGTAAACCTAAACATATTTATATCCCTGCCATCTCAAAGTTTTCCATATAGTCATCACCATAAAAATATTTAACTGAACAGTGTTGTGAATATGTTAGTACATAGTGTGAGACATGCAGATAAACAAACAAATAAATACATTAATCAAAAACAGCCATATTTGTAGAGTAACATATCAACATATATTTTCTCATGTTATTAACATTAATCTGTGAGATAGATATGGGGGCAGGAAATAACAAAATTTCCATTTTTCAGATGAAAGTGAAGTCCCAAGAAGGTTAGTGATTTGACCACCATCATCCAGCCACAAAGTATGTATAACCGAGATCGAAACTCAGCCCCTCTAATACTTTCTATTTTCACATTAATAACCCCACCCACAGACCAAACAAGAGTTCTCTGACTGTATTATTTACCTTAGAAAGTGATAATCTTAGTGACTGTTTTAAATTCTACTTTTTTCCATTTTTATATACAAACATAATTACTGGACACACTCAGGCTATTTAGAATTGAAATTTAAAAATTTTACATTTTAGACACTGTGATGCATAGAGGGCAAGCACTTAGATACACCGACAATATAACAACAGATGACTTTTAATATCGTATTATTTATTACCAAGCATATCTGTGTCAATTTTACTGAAAGTATGCCATAAGCCAACAATATATTAAAAGCTGAGTGTGTGCACATGGGTGTCAAAACAAATAAGACAGTTTCTAGCCCCAAACAGTACGGTTGGGAAATCACTATTATATCGAGAGAGTCATATAGTCATGCAATATTTCTATAATGCTAACAATTGCAAAGCATTTTCCCGTCTTTTCCTCTATTCAAAATTATCTTCAGAGCTAAGCAGGGCAGGTTTTATTACTTTTAGTTTACAGAGAAGGCATCCTTAGATCATAAGGTTTTTCATGGCTGACATTCAATTTTCAAACATGTATTGAGAGGCCATTGTGTGTCAGGTGTGATTTAACGTGCGGGGAATGGAAGGCTAATACATGTTTTGTGCCTCCCAGGAGATTCCAGAACGGCGGCGAAGAAAGAAACTTAATCCACCACTGGTGGTGACCATGATGCCAGTAGAATGCACAGGGAGCAAAGGGGGAAGAAAAGGCTTCAAACTCAACAGTGAACAGCACCCAGGCTATCTAAATTTGATTCCAGTGCCTTTTTCATGAGCAATTGAGTAACACACAATGAGATTCTAATTCTATTAGAATTCAGAAAAGGAAAAAACATTGGGATATGCTGGAACTATCAGAATAAGTGAGACTTAATTTTGACTTTACAGAATAGGTTAATGGTTGGCTGGGTGCAGAGGAAGAGAAGGACTATTCCAAAGATGCTGATTATTCTTGCAAAGCATGAATTTGACAAGAAATAGTGTGCCTTGGTGTGATGGTTAATTTTTTGTGTGAGCTTGACTGGGTTAAAGAATACACAGATAGCTGGTAAACATTATTTCTGTGTGTGTCTGTACGTGTGATTCTGAAAGAGATTAGCATTTGAATCAGTAGACTGAGTAAAGAAGATTTGCCTTCTCCAGTGTGGGTGGGCATCGTCCAATCTGTGGAGGGCCTCACTAGAACAAAAAGGTGGAGGAAGGATGAATTCACTTTCTCTTCTTGAGCTGAGACATCCACCTTCTCCTGCCACTGGACTCCAGAACTGACACCAGCACACCATCCCCCCACCCTCAACCCCAGGTTCTGGCTCAGACTGGGAGTTAGGCCATCAACGCTGCTGGTCCTCAGGCCTTTGAACTCAGACTGAAGTACACCGCAGGCTCTCTTGGGTCTCTAGGCAGAAGATGGCAGATGGGACTTAGCTTTCATAATCACATGAGCCAATTCCCCTAACGTGTGTGTGTGTGTGAGAGAGAGAGTGTGTGTGAGTGTGTGTGTGTGTGTGTGTGTGATATATCATCTATATAAAACAGAACATTATATATTTATAACATATATAACGTTATACACACACACACACACACACACACACACGTACTCTCTTTCTCTGAAAAACCCTAGTATAGCTGGAAAGAAAGTGAGTTGCTGAATCTGATAGAAACAGAATATATGGAGTGGAAAAAATTAGATCATAAAGCTTCACTAGTAGAATCACACAAAATTATAAGTGATAGTCAGTGCTAAGTAGGAGAGTTTGGTCGTCATGCAGAAGATGATAGAATATGGGAGTTTCCTGAGCAGAAGAGTGGCAGAGCAATATTGGCGTTTCAGAAAGATCATTACAGTGGAAGGATGGATTAGCAATAGAATGGCTAGGGACAGGCTAACCAGTTAAAGAGCTGCTGTAGTATTCCACACCTAAAGGATGAAAGTCTGGCCTTCGGTGTGAGTGGTCGGAAATGAGAAGAAAGTAAATCTGAGAGACATTTTAGAAGAAAAAAATGACTGGACACAGTGACATTGCCTCTAGAGAATTTCAAAATAGAAATTCTCAAAGATTATTTTTCTCTCTGTGTTTATTAAATTTTTCCTCTCATTGTACTTTCCATTAATTCTTTGTGACCTGCCGTTTAAGTAACAGGTAAGCATAATTTAATCACTTGAGAAGTATGACTATCATTTTCTGAAAAGTACAATGAGATGAAGGATGTTAAAAGTATGCTGCATATAGTAAGTGCTCAATAAATGCTCATGAAGAAATTAAATTTTAAAATCACCAAGAGTTAAAGTAAATCCTTTTTTTCAGAAATAAGCTTTTGGATCTAGGGTTGTTACGCTTGAGCTATATGAAGCATGAATTCAAGAACAGAGAAATGGAGATTTTAAGTTTAAAGCAGTAAAATACCACCAGAGACTGTTTCAGATATTCAAGAAAAGAAATTGACACAATTTGAAAGATGATGTATTGAATTACAAATGAGTAGTAACCCATCTAATTTTTATACCAGAGTAAAATACTGGATTGGTAAACTTATCTAAATATAGACTGGTAGCACTAGAGTTTATTCAAGAGAGTCCAGAAATGAAACCATACCTGTTTAAGTGACAAGAAAATAGAAATAAAGTCTTATCTCTGTCAATCTTTTGTATATGATAATAGCTGTATTATTATTACTATGAACAAAAAGTGTGTCAAAATAAGACAACATTAGGTCATTTCATGGAATTATAGTTTTAAATGACAAAGAAATTAATTACAAATACAAATCTTCCAGTATGTTTTAATCCTGATCATTCTCACAATATATACAGGCAAATTTGTTGTGTGATGGTTTTAATTAACATGAGGAGTGAAATCCTAAAATCATTGCTTGAATGTTAAATATACCATTTTGCTTATTCAAATCAACATATGTCAATCAAATTGATACTTGTAAGTTTATAAAGGTATTTTTGGACAACCAAAAAAAGAAAGCCAACCTAGTCAATAATATAAAAATTTATTAATATCATAAATAATAAAATTTATTTATTATGATAAATAAAATTTATTATTTATGATATTAATGCCACTTTCTTCACAATAATTTCCCAGCAAAAAATTCTCCTTACATTACACATCCTAGCCAAAAAGTTGAAACTATTTGGAAATGTGAAATGAGACTCTAGTCACTTAATTTATTGGAAAATTTTGATTGTGTTATTCATATAAATTCTGAAATTAAATGCAAAAAAAACAAATTCTCAAAGTATGTATATCCCTATGAACTCAATGATTTTATTCACTGACATGCTTAGTCGAGTATGATTTTTGGTGAGCTGCTCACGTACTTGTTTATGAATGCACTCAAAAGTCACGTCCTACCAAAACCTCTTTTAATGATTCATAGCTGTAATTAACATGACTTTATTTTCCTCCAGTGGTACATTGTCCATATCGCTTTTAGAGCGCTTTCATGACCATTCTGCTATGGATTATTCTTCCCTGTCATGTATGAGTAACTCATTCAGTATTTGTTGAATAAGTATATTGAACTTTAAATCCCTCTTTTTCCTTCTATGTTATCGCAAATATGAAAGGTGCTCAGAAAATTAATTCAAGTCTCTTCATACCTTGGTAGTCCCCTTACCGATATTAAATAACATGCCTAAAATAAGATACATAATTTAGGGTTTAAAATTCTTTTTTTGTACATATTAGAAATATTTTAAAAGCCAAAATAGATTCGAACCACCATCTAGTTTGTCTTTGTTTTACTAAATGGAAAATGTTGATATTAGGTTTAAAATAAAAATATTTTATCAAGAACAGTAATAAGTAAATAATATTTTTTTTAATTTTAACATCATATTTTTTCTAAAATTATATTAGAAATTTCATCTAGTCTATTTTTTCTTGTCATTTTCTTAGATGCGTACTTGACATAATGAACTCAAAATACAAATTCATGATTATTTTCATTCCCTTCTTTGGTTTTACTTTAGTGCTCAAGTTGTTTGTTCATACCTTAAGATATTTTTGTTAAATAAAAATGCATACATAAATCATTTCAAGGTTGAAACTAGATGCATCTTTCAGTGATCTTTAACACAATTCACTCATTTTAAGATTAGCTAAAGGACGTTTGGACGTTGTGTCTTTATCAGGAATAAACAGCTAGTTAACACCAGAACCAGGGCTTAATTTTTTTATAGGCCACATGTTTTTTCTTCCATTAAAAACTCAAACACTCAAGTATTGTTGTGAATATATGCATTAGTATATCCAGAAAATTGAACATTTAATTTGTCTCCAAAAAAACCAGACTTGTTCAATACAACAGACAAAAGTTACAATAAAACAATCTAATACACTGTCTTTAGTAGGACCTATGTAAGATGACTTCAGGAGCTTCAATAATTCATTCAGCTTCCTACATTGTCTTTTAAATTCATAAAGCATTAATATGATCTATAGCTCCATTGCCTTGCTTGGCCAGTATAAAGAAGTGATGACTGACTTGGGTTTTAAGACACAGACTTTTCTCACTCTGGTTTCCTTTTCTTTATTTTCCCACTCCAATAAATATATGAAGCCTAATAAACACAAAAAGAAATCTGCTGATGGTGGAATAATATTTCAAGAGCCCTAGGTAATTTAACATAATTTTAGATATGTGCATGCCAATTAACGTGTTATGCTTTTTTTTTCCTTTTCAATTAATTGGCAATAGAATTCTACTAGAGACACATCCAACTTGAGTTTAGTGAAATTTCCTAGCATTTCATGTATCTATGGAACTAAACAGTTTATCATTGTTTTCATACTCATTTTCACCTTTAGTTCTTATTACAGAATTGTAATAAGTAATTGTAAACCTTATGTCAGAATTGCCTTATCAGATATCATGTGAAAAACTAATTTTCAGAGAAGTTAAATCATTTACCCGAAGTGGTGCAATTTACTCTGTGTCTTAATTGGAATTTAAACTCACATTTTCTGATTAAAATCATGTGATAATAGCAGTACTCTCGGACAACTTACCAATTAGAGGTAACAGCAATTTGTAACTTTCCTGAAGATTTTTCTTAAGGAGAAACATTTAAGTTTCTAGATGAATAAGAGGCTACACCTTAATAACCTTCAAAACATGTCACTGCTCCCTTAAAATAAGCCTGCAATTGTCAGACTCCTGTTGGTTAATTTCCTTTGCTGGGAAGACTTGATCCTATTTTCATTGCTTTCCTGCTGGCAAAAGCCTGCTCACATCAAGTCATATATATTAGAGTTCTTTTGATTTTCTCTGTAATTCATCTATTTTTTTTAATGGTAGCAGTGTGTGCCCATGATAAAAACTGCAACCTGCAAAATAGGAAATCGATTTAAGAACAATACAAGAAGACTTTTTTTCCCTGTAATTAGAGTGCTCTAACAATGAAATAGGCTTTCTCTTAGAAGAAGTATTTGTCACTGCGCTGAAGCTGGTGGCATATGACCACAGGTCAGACTGGCAATGAGAAGAATCCTGTGTCATCTGAGGGGTGGGTCTAGATTACTCTTTCCCAAAGTTTTTCATCATAAGGGTCACCTAGGGAGTTTATTAAAAACTATTTTTTCTTTGGTCCTGGATATCTGTATATCACCTAGATTCCTAGGTAATTTTTATGATCTGGCAGTTTTGGAAATACTGCCTTAGATGGTCACTAGCAAAACTTTCAGCTCAGAAAGTATTGGCATCAGAGATAGGAATGGGTCAGTTGAGAGCTTCTTTTCTGGCTTATTAAAGATTAATGTTATTTTAAATTGACAATCATAATTACACACATTTATGAGGTACAGTGTGATGGTTTGACATATGAATATAATGTGAAATGATTAAATCATGCTAATTAATGTACCCATCATCTCATTTACCTGTCTTTTTTATGGTGAGATATCTGAAATTTCCTCTATCAGTTATTTTGAAATACAATGTTTCCCCCCTCATCTGTGGGAGGATAGGCCAAAACCCCCAATGGGTGTCTGAAACCATGGATAATACCAAACCCTATCTATAATATGTCTTTTCCTATATGCATATACCTATGATAAAGTTAATTTTCTAAATTAGGCACTGTAAGAGATTAGCAACAATAATAAGAAAATAGAAAAATATACTGTAATTAAAGTTATGTGAATGTAACTTTCTCTCTCTCAAAATACCTTATCATACACACCCTTCTTGTGATGTTGTGAGATGAAACAGTGCTACATGATGAGATAAAGAGGTGTTGTGAATGAGAGGTTTTAGATTAATATGATTTTATTATATATATTATTATACTGTTCAAAAGTTAGTATGTTTGCTTAGAGTATGTAATATATGGCACTCACAATGATATTAGCATCTTATTAAATGCTTTTATAATTTATAAGAACATTTGAATAGTTCTTCATAGAAAAATTCTCTTCTGGTTTCCCCTGGAAGGGAAGATAATGTTGGTTTAAGATAGCATCTGGAATTTTCTCACTCAAGAATCATTCATATTTAGGTAGAAATGCTAGAGGATTCACGATGAGCATTCTGTTTTGAAATTCCCCAGCTTTACCCTTACCATGGAAGAGCAGATGGTTGCTAAGGATTTCTCTTGGTGAATTTTGACCACATTTTTATGTCACTCCATAAATATCTTTGGAGAAAATGCCAAGGATAACCATTTGCATGATTTCTTGGCATTCATTTATGTACTGAAAAAATCACTGAGCAGCTATTTTGTGCCCAGCAGTGTGCAAGGTAATGGGAATAAAAGAAATGTTTATTATAAAAGACATGATCCTGTCCTCCAGGTGCTCACAATATCCCACTGAAAGACACACTGGAGGGGGGAAAAAAAAACAACAAAAAACAGAAAACAAAGAACAAAACTAAACATGAGTAACTACTTTTTCCACACTAGAGATGTGAATGAGGTAATATTTACATTAAGACTTAGAATTACAATAGATCCAAGGCCCTCAGACTTTTCCCAACCCAGGTTATACCCTCTATAAGTAGCTCTGAAGCTACCTAGAGATGTTCACAGTGGAGCAGGGCACCTACAAATGTTATTGTCAACATCAGGCCTGGTGTTCATTAGGTAGCACTGGGGAACAACCTCATATGGAGGTGAACTGTGTCAGGCTCACTGTTATTCGGTTTGTGGCAGACACTGCCAGCAGCCAGAGGGTTAAAACTTCCCGTAGTCTTGCTCCATTGGTTCACAGACATGACTGTTCCCTTAGGTGCACTTCACTGACTGGTCAGGATTGCACATACTTGGTCAAGGCTGGGCCCAGTTCAGCAAGTTCCCCTGTGCTATGTGAGGGCCACCCCGCTGGCCCAGATTTCTTCAGTTCAGTCTGTGTGATGACTAATCTCAAATAGGCCTTTTTCATTGAATAACCACATAGAGGTGGATCTAGACTATATTCTCTATAAATGGCTGACTTTGCCTCCAGTATTTTTCTGCCATTCTTCTTGTCCCCAAACTATTTCTATCCTCACATTGTCCTTTCAAATAATAGTCACAGCATTTTTTTAAGTTTTTACAGAGCACTTTATAGCTTTACAAAGCTAATTAATGTGTTATTTCATTGAATAAGAAATAAACATGTCAGTGTGAATTAGCTTAAGGCTTTTTCCTCACTAGTTATGGGGTATAGATACACATAGTAAGTGAAAATAATAAATATTCTATGATACTAACAATAGCCAAATTATTAAAGCATTTGCTATTGACCAGGTATAATCATAAGTAGGTAACATATATTGTTTCATTTCATCTTTAACCCTAAGGAGTAAGTATCATTACTCTCCTTTACAGATGGGAAAAGTGAGGCAAAGAGATAGTAAACAATGGAACTGGGAATATAACCCAAGTACTAATGCCAGAGCATGTGTGCTTGATTTCTGGGCCATGCCTCCTTCCTTAGTAAAATTTCAGGCATCCAGTATTTGTGTAGGGATGATTGTATTGTGCAGAGGAATGACCAGGCTCCAGAACACACTATGCAGGTGACTGCCTTAAATTAATCTAATTCTGTGCGTGACATTTGGATTTATAACACATTAAAAGAACAGAGTTGTCTTATGGAGAGGGGTTCATTGTAGTCTACTTAAAACCAATAAGAGACAGGTGATGTGATGTCTTAAAGTCACTTCAAGGTAAGTTAATTAACTAATAAAAACGTAGTCATTAATATCAATTCACTTTACAAGGATTAGAGAATGGTAAAGGAGGCACAAAATACATGTTTACTGTCTCAGAAAATCAGATTATAAGGCTTTTATCTTAAAAAATGAAGTAGATATTGGCAATGTCCACTTGGTAGGAAAGTGTTTTCTCATTGCTGTCCTAAGTTTTTTGAACTACAATTAGATCCCCAATAATAGTTAAAAGGGGGACTATTTTTCAGACACAAGTTGTTGAAAACTACCACATTATGCTGTAGGTCAGTGCGTCCTTCCCTACATGTCCAATGTTCCTCTAGGGGGAGATGTGTTGCAGTACCCCACTGATTTGTCACCTTTCCACACATTGTTAATGCAAGGGCTCTGGTATTCAACAGAGAAATTATGGCATATCAGGGTACATAGAGTATTCCAATTTCCAAAGAAAAGTTCAGGAGAGGAAGAAGAGAGAACAGAAATACAACACCTTCAAATCAAGACTAAATTTCATTTTTTTCCTTGGTTTGCATCAGCATTGATCAATAGTAATCAATTGCAATTAGAACAGAGTAACTAAAACTGAATTGCTGAAAGGATAGAAAAAAATACAGAAAAATGAAGTTATTTTCCCATGATCAGATGAACAAAACCACATGGCCATTTTCTTCTCACTGATTTTCCTCCTCATTTAGGTATGTTCATTTACATTAAAAAATTGTTTTATTGTGAATATTCATGAGATACAAAGCCAATTGTCACCCCTCATGCCCATAATGTGAGGGCCAGATTCATACCTGCAGCATACCCATTACCAGAAATTACTTGTGTAACCCATGTCTCCCACCCAATTATCCCTAACCTCCCTCCCACTCTCCCTTTCCCCACACTCCACTTTGTAGCCCAAGGAATGTTCTCTACCTCTGCAAGACCAATGCACTACTGTGGTCTTTCCTTCTCTCTCTTAGCTCCCCTTATGAGTGAGCACATGTGGTATTTATCTCTCTGGGTTTTGCTTATTTCACTCAACGTAAGTTTCTGCAGGCTCATCCATGTTGTTGCAAATGGGAGAATTTCATTCTTTTTTATCATACAGTAATATTCTGTGGTATATACATACCACAGTTTCCTTATCCAGTCATTCATCAATGGACATTTAGGTTGGTTCCAACTCTTAGCTATTGTAAAGAGTGCTGCAATGAACATGGGAGTGCAGGTATCCCTTCGACATGATGGTTTCCATTCCTCTGGGTAGATACCCAGCAGTGGGATTGCTGGATCGTATGGAAGATCTATCTGTAGTTGTTTTTTTTTTTTTTTTTTTTTTCTTTCCTTTTTGTCTTTTTTTGTGTCCGGCAACAGATTGCAACCCTCAGTGTCGCGCCCATACCGGACCGGGAC
>NW_007731860.1:112159-136558 GCF_000696425.1 Galeopterus variegatus
GTGAGCGGGAACCGGTCTGTATGTGGGATCCGAACCCTCGGCGGGAGCGCCGCCACACTCTCAGGCAGCGCACTGTAGCAGTGCGCCACCGGGCCGGCCCTGTAGTTGTTTGAGAAACCTCCATACTGTTTTCCATAGTGGTTGTACTAATTTACAATCCCCAAAACAGCGTAGGAGCTTCCCTTCTCTTCACACCCTCGCCAGCATTTGTTATTCTCTGTCTTTTTGATTATAGCCAGTCTAACTGGGGTGAAGTGGTATCTCAATGTGGTTTTAATTTGCACTTCCCTGATGACTAGTGATGTTGGGCATTTTTTCATGTACCTGTTGGCCATTTGTATGTCTTCCTTTGAAAAATGTCTATTCAGCTCCTTTGTCCATTTTTTAAATTGGATTATTTGGGGGTTTTTTTACTGTATAATTGCTTGAGTTCCGTGTATATTATGGATATTAATCCCTTGTTGGATGCATAGTTAGCAAAAATCTTCTCACACTCTGTAGGTTATCATTTCACTCTGTTGATTGTTTGCTTTGCTGTGCAGAAGCTTTTCAGTTTGATATAATCCCATTTGTTTACTTTTTTCTTTTGTTGCTTGTTCTTTTGGGGTTTTGTTCATAAAGTCTTTGCCCAGTCCTGTTACCTGGAGAGTTTCCTCTATATTTTCCTTTAGCAATTTTACAGTTTCAGTTATTCTGTTTAAGTCTTTAATCCATTTTGAGTTGATTTGGGTATATGGTGAGAGGTATAGGTCCAGTTTCATTTTTCTGCATATGGATGTCCAATTTTCCCAGCACCATTTATTGAAGAGGCAGTCTTTTCCCCAATGTATGTTATTGGTACCTTTTCCAAAGATCAGTTGGCTGTATGTATGGTTGTTGATTTCTAGGTTTTCAATTATGTTCCATCAATTAGAGTGTCTGTTTTTATGCTAGTACCATGCTATTTTGGTTACATTAGCTTTGTAATATAATTTGAAGTCAGTTAGTGTTATACATCTGGATTTATTCTTTTTACTTAGGATTGCTTTGGCTATTTGGGGTCTTTTGTTGTTGCATGTGAATGTTTGGGTTGCTTTTTCTATGTCATTGGTATTTTGATGGGGATTGCACTGAATCTGTAGATTTCTTTGGATAGAATAGACATTTTCATGATGTTAATTTTTCCCATCCAAGAGCATGGTATGTCTTTCTACCTTTTGTGTCCTCTTTAATTTCTTTCAGTACTGTTTCGTATTTCTTATTGTACTTATCTTTCACCTCCTTGGTTAAATTGATACCTAGATACTTTATTTCTTTGGCTACTAATGTAAATGGGCTTGCTTTCTTGATTTACTTTTCTCCTAATTTGTTAATGGAGTATAAAAATGCTATTGATTTTTGGATGTTGATTTTGTATCCTGCAACATTACTGAAATTGTTAATCAGTTGTAAGAGTTTTTTTGTAAAGTCTATAGGTTTTTCTATATATAAGATCATGTCATCAGTGACTACCAACAAATATGAAAACCTGGAGGAAATGGATAAATTTCTGGACACATGTAAACTACCAAGACTGAACCAAGAATAAATAGAGAACCCAAACAGACCAATAACAAGCAATGAGATTGAAGCAGTAATCAGAAATCTTCCAACAAAGAAAAGCCCAAGACTAGATGGCTTTACAGCTGAATTCTATGAAAACTTTAAAGAATAGTTATTTCCACTTCTCTTTAAACTTTTCCAAAAAAAATTGAAACATAAGCCATTCTCCCATCACCCTGATATCAAAAGCAGATAGACACAACAAAAAAAGAAAAATACAGGCCAATATCCTTGATAAACAAAGAAGCAAAAATCCCCAACAAAATATTAGCAATTGAATTACAGCAACACATCAAAAAAATAGTACACCATGATCAAGTGGGATTCATCCCAGGAATGCAAGGTTGGCTCAACATATGAAAGTCAGTAAATGTTATACATCACATGAACAAAACCAAGGACAAAAACCACATGATTATCTCAAGTGATGCAGAAAAGGCATTTGGTAAAATTCAACATCCTTCATGATTAAAACTCCTAGCAAATTAGGTATAGGAGGAAATTATCTCAATACAGTAAAAGCCATTTATGGCAGACCAATAGCTAATATCATCCTGAACAGGAACAAGGCAAGGATGCCCACTCTCACCACTCCTATTTAGCACAGCATTGGAAGTACTAGCCAGAGTAATTGGTCAAGGGAAAGAAATTATGGGCATCCAGACTGGAGAAGACAAAGTTGTTTTTCTAGTTCTTTGAAGCATAGAGTTAGAGTGTTTATTTGAAGTCTTTCCATTCTTTTGATGTAAGTGTATATTGCAATAAAAATTCCTCTTAGTACTGCTTTTGCAGTATCCCATAGGTTTTTGTGTGATGTATCTTTATTTTTGTTAGTTTCAAGAATTTTTTTTATCCTGTTTAACAACTTCTTGAACCCATAGGTCATTCAGGAGTCTGTTGTTTAGTTTCCATGAACTTGAGTAGTTTCCAGAATTTTGCTTGATATTGATTTCTAGTTTTAGTCCATTATGGTCAGAAAATATACAAGGAATGTATAAGTTCTTTAAAATTTGCTGAGAATTGTTTTGTGACCTAACATGTGGTCTATTCTGGAGAATGTTCCATGCTGATGAAAATAATGTATAATCTCCAGCTGTTGGATGAAATGTTCTGTATATGTCTGATAGGTCTAATTGGTCTAAGGTATAGATCAAATCCTGTATTTCTTTATTGATTTTCTGCCTGGAAGATCTGTCCAATGCTGAGAGAGGGTTGTTCAGGTCACCCACTATTGTTGTGTTAGAGTCTATCTCTTTTTTTAGATCTAAGAGTGTCTGCATTACAAATCTGGGTGCTCCAGTGTGGGGTGCATACATATTTGATTGTTATGTCCTCTAACTGTATAGTTCCCTTAATTATTATATAACGGCCTTCTTTGTCTCTTTTTATGGATTTAGGTTTGAAGTCTATTTTATCTCATATAAGAATAGCTACTACCACTTGTTTTTGGTTTCCAATTGCACAATAAATCTTTTTCCATCCCTTCATTTTCAGTCTGTGTGTGTCTTTATAGGTGAGATGGGTCCTTTCAAGAAAGCATATAGTTGGGTCTAGCTTCTTAATCCAATCAGCCAATCTGTGTCTTTTGGGTGGGGAATTTAATCCATTTACATTTAGTGTTTTGATTGATAAGTATTGCTTTATTCCTGACATTATATTGTTTTTTGTTTAAATGTTTTAAATGTCATTTGTACTTTTCTTCCCTTTTTGTTTTTCATCTTCTATGTTAGTTGGATGTTTGAGGTGACATGATTTAGCTTCCTCCTCTTTCTTGTTTGTATTTTGTTTTAAATGGCAGGTTTTGCTCTTTCTTGTGAATTTGTGGTATTGATTATCATTTTTCAGATTCTGGATGTAGGATTCCCTTGACATTTCTTGCAGGGCTGGTCGTGTGGTAGTGAACTCCCATAATTTTTGCTTGCTGAGGAAATACACTATTTCTCTCTCATTTCTGAAGGATAACCATGCTGGGTATAGGATTCTTGGCTGGCAATTTTTTTCTTTTAGTCTTTTGATTGTATCATCCCATTTTCTTCTGGCCTACAGGGTTTCATTGAGAAGTCTGCTGTTAGTCTAATGGGAGTCTCTCTTATAGATGACTTGGTGCTTTTCTCTTGCAACTTTTAGAATTCTCTCTTTGTCTTTGAGTTTTGCCAGTTTGACTCTCACATTTCTTGGAGAGGATCTTTTTGGATTAAATCTGTTTGGGGATCTTTGGGCTTCTTGTATCCGAAGGTCTGTATTCTTCCCTATATCTTGGAAGTTTTCTGTTATTATTTCTTTGAATACGTTTTCAAAGCCTTTTCTTTTTTCCTCTCCTTCTGGAATACCCACAATTCAGATATTTGTGCATTTGAAGTTGTCTGCTAGTTCTCATAAATTTTCTTCACTTTTTAAAAATCATTTTTTCCTTTTTTTTTTCTCCTTGGGTTATTTCAAAAAGACCATCTTTGAGGTCTGAAATTCTTTCTTCTGCTTGCTCCAGCCTGCTGCTCAAGCTTTCTGTTCTGTTTTTTATTTCATTGAGTGAATCCTTCATTTCCAGCAGTTCTGTTAAATTTTTTTTAAAGGTATTAATCCCTTTGTAACTTTCCTCCTTCATATCCTGGATTTTTTTCATGTTTTATTGTGCTCTCTAATTGATTCTTCTCTTATCTCTTTGAGTTCTTTTAAGATCAGTGTTCAGAATTCCTTTTCAGACATATCAAGAGTTTCCTGCTGTATGGGATCTGGTACTTGAGTATTATCGTATTCCTTTGGTGGTGTCATATCTTTTGTTTATTTGTAGTTCTAGTATTTTTTCATTGATGTCTGGTCATCTAGTAGGACACTTGTTTCTTTTATTATCTTGTAGTGGGCTATGAGGAGAAAGACTTCCTCCTCTATTTGTAGGCTCCGTTGGTGACTCTTCCTGTATCAATATAGTTGAATGTGTGGTGGGCTGCTTTGGCTCCTGTTTGGTTGGTATGCAGGCCCCTCTGGGGCTCAGGTAAGCCTGAGCAGGCCTGCAGCTGCATCAGGAATCAATTGTATGAGAGGCTGTGCTCCCCTGGGTGCTGGCTCAGTCGGTGCATAGGCCCCTCTGGGCTTAAGTGCTCTGGGTGGGCCAGTGGCTGTGTCAGGGGTCAGCATCATGGGTGCCTGCACTCACTAGGGCACTGGTTTTATTGGTGTATGTCCCCTCCAGGGCTCAGGTGGTAGTCTGTGCTCACCTGGACACTGGCTCAGTCAATGTGTGACCCCTCTGGGGCTCAGGTGGTTGTGGTGGGCCTGTAGCTGTGTTGGTGGTTGGCCACATGGGAGCCTGTGCTCACTTGGACACTGGCTTAGTTGGAGTTCATCCCCTCCAGGGCTCAGGTGGGAACTTGCACTCACGAGGGCATTGGCTGTGTTGGTGTTCATCCCCTCTGGGGCTTGGGCAGGAGCCAGTGCTCACCAGACTCAGTATAATATAAACCTTACTAGTTTTGGATTCTTTACAAAGAACAACTAACAACTCTTTACAAAATTTAATATATTTTGAAATATTCAAAATAATTATGTTTTCCTGTCCCTTCTATTTTATAAAGAGGCTTTCATAGTCTTGTGATGAAGACTTTGAGGATAATCTATGTGAAATGGAACCACCCTGCTCTTGCTGTCCTTCTGCAAGGCTAATCTGAGAACCATTCTTTTATTGCTTATTTTTGTGAAGAATTCCTATAAAGTAACACCTTTACTGCCTACAAAATAGAGGGAACTAAAAAAAACCCAAAAACTCTTTGCACTGATATTGCCAAATATTCACAACTCAGAGTTAATTCTCTACATTTTAACCCAAATAAATAAACCCTGGATTAGATTTGACAAGATGAGCAATTAAGAATAAATTACAGATGCCTCTATATATCAATAAGTCAAGCAGGAATGCACAACTATTCTTTCAGGCAGTTTTCTCAGAAAAGATAACATTATGCTTCTGTGTTTTGTTTTTGTTTTTAATTATTTTTTTTAGGAAAGAAACCCCGCATTACAAAAAGAAAAGAAAATGTCTTCATTTTTTTACCTTTACAGATATCTCAGTTTCTCACTAAGCTTATCATTTTCAACCTTGGCAAAGGCATACATACGTGTACAAGGGGTCTTCAAACAGTTCATGGAAAGATTTGTATTATCTTTTAAATCCATTTTTATTCACAAACTTTGTGAAGTACTCTTGTATGTATCTTATTTATCCCCAGAGTAGAGGAACCAGCAGTGAGATCTCTTAGCCCAACAAAAGTCACCGGACAACCAATAAGAGGAGTTCATGGGTTATGGAAAAAAAAAAAAAAATCTGAGCTCACATAAATCTCTCCTCTCTCCAAACCTTATAAAAAGCAAACAGAAAACACCACAACCAATCGAGACATTCAAAGTAGACACCGGAACTACAAAATTAATATAGAAAAAGATAAATCTGTAAAACAAAAGTTCATAGAGAATTATATTCATGTGATAAATCAGAATTATTTTCTTCCTCTTCATGGCTTTTAGTCAAGAGAAAGAAGGGGTGTAAAGAATGTGAACATAAAAATAAACATTTTCTATTTTGGGTGACAGTATCCTGTGACTTATTAGAATTAGAAGACAGTGGCATTAGAATCAGTGACAATTAGGAGGGAAAAGGCAGATAGGAAAGAATGACATCTTTTTTTTATTCTTGATAAGAGCAACAGGAAGGAGATTAGCAATGTTAAGTTTGGGTTCAAGCTGATGCTCACTGCAGTAATCACCTACTGTGCCTGTTTTTTGATTCTGTCTACTTTGTGATGTTTAATGTCGTAAAAAACTATTGACTGGGTTTATGAAAATTTGCAAGGTGCTCATTTGCTGCAGCTTTCCAGTTGAAAATGTTGTTTCATGTCCCGAAAATGGCTTGATCAGCTTAAACTAATTCTGTATCATATCAATTTAATAGAGACAGACTTCACCTAAATTCTGTTCCATAAATGCTTGTTGCAACTTGTAAAACCACTTCCTGGAGAAGGAAAAAACAAGCCATATCGTGAATATAATTCCCTTCAAAAACTTCCTGTGCTTGTACATTTGTTGCCAGAAACAACTTTATGATTTGAGATTGGCAATAGCATTTTGGGAGGAAAATTAATTTTTACCCCCCCCCCAAATTATCAATTACTTTTTTTACCTTAAAAGACATAATGTGCTTTTCAATCTATATGTCAAATTTCAAGTATCTTTCAAATACAAACACATTAATGTATAAATATATATATATTTATATATATATATATATACACTCAAGAAGTTTTTGGCATATGCTCTCTTAAGAAAGCCCATAAATGAGTACAATAGGCACACACCCGCAATTAATTATTATTAAGAAACTATTAGTAAGCAATTATTATCATAGATGGACCTGTCGATCAACAACATTTTGAGCAACATTAATCTATGCAACATGGAGAAATGTTAAGAATTGTTTTAAATTTATACATGATGGACAGTAATAAAATTAGCAATGATTTATCATATACTAGGTGCCTGGTCATTAGGGACATCATATTAATAATTTTATTTTCTCCCCAATTTTCAGGAGAATTCATTACTTTATTATTTTTACAAATGAATGAAACCAGGTTCAGGTAGAGGAAGAGATTTGGCCAAGGCCACAAAGATAGTAAATGGCAAAAAATAGGATTTAAATAATGGCTTATTTGTTAATAAAATCTGTAGATCTTCTTCTCCATTGTATTTGCTTTTTTCCCCTAAGATACAGCAAATAGGGGGTTTCAAATTTGGCAGCAGGAACTGGCCATTTCCACCAAAGATAAATTTCCAGAATATTTGCTATTACACTAACTTGGTTTGCTGAAAAAAAACTGCAATAGCCAGAAGCCTTGTGTTCCAGGTTCAGCTCATTTACTAACAACCCTTTGGCGTTGGACACTAACTTCACCTTTGGGCTTTAGTTGTCTTGCCTTTAAAAAGAAAAAATTGCTTTAAATCCTCCCAGAATTTTTCTGTTTGTAGGAGTATAAATCAACTGAAATATATACAAAAGAATAACAGCATTTTTAAAATTTTCATTTTTTGTAAGTTAGATGCATTTTTCCTGCCATTTATAATAGTTACACAGGAGTTAAAATTATGGATTTTCAGAAATTATTTTATGTATACATTCCTTTTTAACATTTAAACTGCTGTATATTTTTGCTATTATAAGTAATACTAACGATGTTTCCTTTGTGTGAGTCTTTGTAAAAATACTTTCTTAGGTTATTTATATTCCTATAAATGGAATTACTGAATTAAAAGACATATTCATTTGAAGGTTTCATACAAAATGCTTTTTTACTGAATAGTTTTATGAATATCTTAAATGCATAGCAACACTAAATAGTATCATTTTCATACTTTTAAAATTTTTTAGGTCAAAAATATTATGTAATATAGTTGAACAACATTTGTTTTTTATTTCTAGTGATGGCCATTTTTTATATATCTGTTACTCATTTTCCATACCCTTTTATCAACTTCCTGATTATGTTTTAGGAAATTTCAATTATTTACTGACATATAAGATTGAAGGCGTATTGAGTATATGTTGCACAAGTATTAAGTACACAGACCAGTAACTGTATTAGTTATTTATATCTATGTGAAAAATTACTTCAAAACTCCATTTACATTACATTTCAATATGATTGCTAACTCCCACTTTCTGTGTCTCAGGAATTCAGATGAGACCTTCTGGGTAGTTCTGGCTCAGTGTTTGTCATGTTATTGCAATCAGAATGTTGGCTTAGGCTGCAGTTACCTGTTGGCTTATCAAAAACTGGAGCTTCCACTTCTTAAACCCTTAAAAATGTCCCTAAAACGGAGGACTCAGTTTCTTGTGGTTATGTTGGCACGTGAACCTCTCCACAAGGCTGTTTAGGTGTGTGGGGAAAATAGAATAATTTAGTCAGGCCCCCTCCACTCAGATCTGGTTGGAGGGGATTCAGCACATTTCTCATAGACAAGTTGTGTGTGGGTGGAGTTGGTGCGCATGTGCACCCATGTATCTTTTTAGTTTGTTGCTATTGTGTGTTCTTCAGTTTGTGAAGCAGAAGCTGGCTGGGAGAGCTTGTGTCTAAAAATAGAGCATGTTTGCTGGCAACTGCTCATTTTTCCTTCAGACTTTGCTGGTAGCAGTCGAGTTTCTGAGTTTCTCCTGTGGACTGCTTAGCTCTTAGATGTGTGTGTGCTGAATAAAGACTATTCTTTTTTTTTTTTTTTCCTTTTTTTTTGTCCTTTTCCGTGTCCGGCAACGGATCGCAACCCTCAGTGTCGCACCCATACCGGACCGGGACCGGCAACGGGATCGCAACCCTCAGTGTCGCGCCCACACCTCGCTCAGCCAGTGAGCGGGAACCGGTCTGTATGTGGGATCCGAACCCTCGGCAGGAGTGCTGCCTGGCTCCCAAGTGGCGCACTGTAGCAGTGCACCACCGGGCTGGCCCCAATAAAGACTATTCTTACTTCAACCAAGGCTCCAAGGACCTTTTTGCCAGTTACATAGCTCATAGACCTGCATGCGAAGGGTTTGTGAATGGGCTTGAGGGTTCTGTGAGCTTCAGATCTAGCCCTAGCTCTACAAGGTGTACTCACCACATGACATCTGGCTTCCCCCAGAGTGAGCAAAATCCCAGAAACAGGACAAGTGAGGAGGAAGCCCTATCATTACCCACTGTCACTTCCACTTTATTCTATTTATTGGAATAGAGTCACTAAGTCTAATCCGCATTCAAGGGTAAGGGAATTAGACTCCACCTCTTGCAGGAAGAAGGGTCAGAGAACTTATAGACACATTTCAAAATTATTACAATAACTTTACATAAAGTGTTACTTGCTTTCTTTTGGATAGCGTCTGGATAGAATATCTTTTCTATGACTTAATTACAACCTATCTGTGTCCATATATTTACAATGTGTCTCTAAAAATGGTATATAGTTGGATCTTGTTTTGTATCCTGTGTTACAGCCTGTATTTCTGCTGGAGAGTTTGACCCCCTTATACATTATGCCTTTGCTAATACAGTTGGGTTTATATTTATTTTTGATTCAGGTTAATTATTACTTTTTTCCACTGTTCTCGTCTTCCTTGGAATTACTCAATTTCTCAATACTCCATTTTATCTCCTCTATTAGTTTGCAGTTATAGTTTTTCACATTATAATTTTAGTGGTTGAGCTTTACAATATGCTTCTTTGACTTATAAGAGGTTGCTTTTAATTAGTAATTTTAGCTGTTACAAACAATGCAAGAACCGTGTAACATTTTAAGTCTATTTATAGTCAATATTCTTTCAATGTTACCTACATATCTATGCTTTCCTTTGTTTTTCATTCATTTATGGTGTTCTGTTCCTTCCTCTTACACCATTTTTCATCAGCATGACATGTTTTTTGCAATATTTCTTGGCAATTTTCTCAACTTTTAATTTCTAAAAACTGTCATCATTTGATCTTCATTTTGGATGCATATTTTAGCAGGCTATTGACTTCCAGTTTAACAATATATTATTTTGTTCTGGCACATTAGAGATGTCATTTCATTGTCTTTTGGCTTATATAATTAGTTGAAATTCAGATGTCAATCTTATTGTTGCTCCTTTGAAGATGATGTGACTTTTTTCTATGAATGTCTTTAAGATTTTTCTCATTATTAGTGAATTGCAGCAGTTTGACTATGATGTGCTTATGTGTGGTTTTGTTTGTGTTTATCTTGTTTGGGAGCAGCTGAGCTTTATGAACTTAACGTATTTCATCAGTTTTAAGGCTTTTATATCTACCAATATTGCTCTACTACATTCTCTTTGACCTCCATCCTTAGAACTCCTGTTACACACATATCAGACATTTTAACCATATATTCTCCATGTCTCTTATGTTTGTTTTGTCCTTTCCATTCTTTATGTTTTTCTTCTCTGTACACAGTTTGGATATTTTCTATTGACCTATTGAAGAGTTTATCAGTCTTGTCTTCTGTTGTGTTCAGTCCACTGTTAAATCCATTCAATAGGTTCTTAATATCAACTACTATGTTTATTGAATTAACATCAGTTATTGTATTTTTGGTTCTAGCATATCTGTTTGTTTCTTCCTTACAAGTCCATGTCTGTAACACAGTTTTTATTATTCATTTATTTCCTCTCCTCTACTTTATTTAACATACTTATGAGTTATTTCAGATACTTTAAATACCTTGTCATAACTCTAGTACTAGAATCATCATGGGCCTGCTACTTTTGTTCCTTTTTAAAAAATTTATTGATCACATTCTGCCGCATCTTTACATTTATGATAATTGGCAATTTTTAATTTTACACCTGTTATATGTATTAAAGACTGAAGATTATTTTACTTTTCCCCATAGAGGTCACCCTTTCTTTTGTTAGACAGGTAGGATAGATGCTGATCATCAGAATAAAATTAGAAATTGAGCTGGATCGGTGCTGAGTTTTACAGTCTGTTTCTAGTTAAATTCTAGTCTTTGAATGTGGCCCTCATAATTTTTTTAATTGAAAGTCTGGCAGTTCTCTGTCTCCTCAGCACCATAGATTGCAGGATATTTATTTTTGTCTTTTTTGAGTTTTTCGCATAGCTCTTGATACTTTCACTCATGCAGCTTTAAAAATCTAGCATTTGTCTTGGGGGGGAGACTGTTTGTGTATTTGAGGAGGCTCTTTTCTTCCTTTTGCTTCACACACACAACCAGATTAATAATGTCAGACTAATTATAGTCCATCTGGTTAGAGTAGGTTGATTATAGAATTGTGGTTTTATTTTACATTTTCCAGTTTACTAACGAGTTGCAGCTTTTTAAATGAAATCCATATATCAGAGAGCCTCTTGCACCCTCATGTCCATTGTAGCAATAGTCACAATAGCTAAGAGATAGAATCAATCTAAATGCCCATCAGTGGATGGATGGATAAAACAATTGTGCTTTGCATACACAATGGAATACTATTCATGTATTAAAAAAGTATAATTTTGTCATTTGCAGAAGCATGGATAGAACTGGAGACCATCATGTTAAGTGCAGTAAGGCAGGCACAGAAAGACAGATGCTGCATGATCTCACACATATGCAGAATCCAAAAAAAAAAAAAAAAAACCAAACAAAAAAACCCCTCAAACAGAAGTTCTCATAGGTGTAGAGTAAAATAATTGTTACCAGAGGCCAGGAAGGGAAGGGGTGGGAGAGAAGAAGAGGTGCATTAACATGCACAAAACTGAACTGGCTGGGGCTTTCAGTACTCCCTGAGTAGTAGGGAGGACAGTGGCCATCTTTGCCTTGTTCCTGATCTTACAAGAAAATCTTCAGTTTTTCATTATTGAGTGGATGGTTAGCAGTGGGCTTTTCATATATGGGTTTTATTAGATTGAGGTAAATTCTTTCTTTACATAGTTTGTTGAGAATTTTTATCATAAAACAATGTTGAATTTTGTCCAACACACTTTCTGTATTTATGAGATAATCGTGTGATTTTTATCCTTCCTTCTGTTAATATGTTTACATCAAATTGATTGATTTGCATATGGCGAAGTATCCTTGCATCTCAGGGGTAATTCCCACATTGTTGTGGTGCATCATCCTTTTAATACGTTGTTAAAATCAAATTGCCAGTATTTTGTTGGGGATTTTTTCATCCAGATTCATCAGAGATAATGGCATGCCATTTTGCTTTTCCTGCAATGCCTTTCTGTGATGTTGGTATC
Source organism: Galeopterus variegatus (assembly GCF_000696425.1). Taxonomy (NCBI): domain Eukaryota; kingdom Metazoa; phylum Chordata; class Mammalia; order Dermoptera; family Cynocephalidae; genus Galeopterus; species Galeopterus variegatus. The sequence goes on from NW_007731860.1 coordinate 124,489, forward strand.
AGGGTGATACTGGTCTCATAAAATTAGTTTAAAGTGTTCCCTCTTCTTTAAATTGTTTGAAGTGTTTGAGAGGAATTACTGTTCATTCTTTAAATGTTTGGTAGAATACACACACGAAACAATCTGGTTTTGGGTTTTTTTGTGTATTGAGTTTTCAATTACTCATTCAGTATTGATTTTTGTTATTGGTATGTTCAGACATTTCAGTTATTCTTGAATCAGTCATGGTGAGTTGTATGTGTCTTGTAATTTATTTATTTGTTGTAGATTATCTAATTCTTTGGCATATAATTGCTTAAAATAGCCCTTTGTTATTCACTTTTTATCTGAGGAATTCACTGTAATGTCTTCTCTTTCATTTATGACATTGCTTATTTGTGTGTCTTTTTTTATTTCTTAGTTTAGTTAAAGATTTGTTAAAAAAAATATTTTTTAAAAACCTAAATCTTAGTTTCATTGATTATTTCTACTGTTTTTCTATTTTTGATTCTTTTCTGCTCTAATGTTTGTTATTTTCTTTCTTGTGGTGACTTTGACCTTAGTTTTTTTCTCCTTTTTCAAGTTCTTTGAGGTATAATGTTAACTTGTTCTTGAGATACCTTTCTATTTAATATAGGTGTTTATCACTATAAACAAACCTTCCTTTTACATATGGAATGCTTTTGCCACATCCCATATATACTGAATAGTCCTGACTGTATTTACTTTTTGCCTCTAGGTATTTTTCAATTTTTATTTTGATAAAATATATTCCAGTGTTCTGATGCTGGTTATGTGTATATTTATAATTGTTATAATTGTTCCTAATGAGCTGAACTATTTATCATTATATAGTGACTTTCTTGCTCTCTTCTGACTGTTTTTGAATTTAAGTTTATATAGTCTGATATAAGTAGATGACCCAGTAAAGGGAAGAAACTTTGGACACATTAAGAAGAGTGGGGGAGGACTGGAATTATGCCTCCAGAAACTGAGAAACTACTAGAAGCTAGGAGAGAAGATTAAAATAGATCCTTTCCTAGAACCTTTATAGGGGATATAGTGCTGAAGACACTATTGGACTTCTGAAGACACTATTGGACTTCTAGACATCAGAACTGTCAGACAATAAACAACTGTTGTCTAAGTTCTCATTATGCATTACTCTATTGTGGCAGACCTAGTAAACTAATACAGAGATTAAAACCATCATGGTCAAATTTGGACCTTTAATAAATAGTTGTGATGAAAGCTGGAGAGAAAGTGAGAATGTCCAATGAGGGAAAAGGTGTAGAGCTTGACTTCCTAAGACAAAGGGGCAATGGAAAGATGCTGGCAGGTATCAAGCTTGCAGATATTACCAACGTCCTCTGTGTTCCATAGAGAAACTCTCATGGATTATAAATACCTACACCTGTTCCCATTGTTTACCCACGCCAACTTGATAAATGCAGTTGTCCTGAATTGGCATTTTTTAAACTTCAGATAGTCAATTTACCTATGTAGTTTATTTTTACACTATTTTATTCATCTCTCAGCTCTTCTCAATGCTGTTTTTGCCTTTTCTTACTCTCAAAAGTTCTCAGTGATAGAAGAAGCATGTTTAGGTACAGATACTAAATGTTCCAAAGTATTCATTGACTGTAGAAAGATACAGATGATTACTGATGTCTCCATCCCTTAGAATATGTTTTGAGTTGAACTGAAATTTTCTGAAACTTGAAATACTACAAGAGTCCAATGCAGTTCAATGTTGAAAACAGAATCTGAGAGCAGGGTCACAATATGAGGAAAAGGACAGAAGGTAATATGATTGTAATGTAAGTAGAGAACATTTAGAATGGGGATAAGTGAATCACTTTCATTCATATTGAAAAATTATTAGAGAACATAAATTTAAATTAGGAGAAGGAAATCAGATTTATTCATATTTAACAGTCACTGGAGCACATTGAATGAGAGTAAGGAAATTTGATTTGTTCATATCAATTAGATCTAAAGTTTGATGGGAGATGGTAGAGGGACCTGGAGTGGGAAGAAGTCACAGCCAGTTACCATGTTCTGTAGAACCAAGAGATTCTTGTTGCTAGGCAGGCAAATCTAGAACTTAGACAAATAAGAAAAAAATAAAGGAGGGGATGTACCTTCTTCTTTGACATGTGAGTTCTCAAATAAAAATCATTGTTCACACAGACAGGTGGTCCAAACCACCCATGAATAAAACTACAACTAAAAAAGATTATAGGTACCCTCAATTCATTTGCTGGTAAGTCATTGAAGAGTTTGGCTCTAAAGGGAATAGCACCAGTCTCTCTGCATGAATGAATACACACAAAAACATGCATGCACTCATTCATACAAACTGAATCTTTGCCAAGTATTAAGAGTTTGAGGAGAATCTGTGCCCTTAATTATTTCCTATTCTCCTTTATTTATTTGTTTCAGAGCCTCTAAATTGCTTTTAATGTCTTGGTACTCATAGCTTGAAAGAGACTGAATTATTTGTAAATGAGAGTGAGAGGTTAGATGTTAATTAGAGTACAGAGATTGATGAATTTGATGAAATTGTGGGGAGAAGAAAACAGAATTTATAAAAGATGATGTGTGACAGTCTACCTTGATGTCTCTGTACTATTATGATGCTCTACCACATTGTTAATGAAAATGTTATATTCTGTCAGGAGGTGTGATCTTTGGATCATTGTATAAAATAATGTAATGAATAGAATAACAGCCTAGCACAAATATTCTTTTGAGTTTGTTTTTCTATTCCCTGCTTGCAAGACTAGGTCTTAGGAGTAAATTCTGATGGATTTATGTTGGTTAAGGTCACTCTTAACAGTGCTATATTAGTAAGAAATAACCCTTTTCTATCACAATAAAAATTTACACTCCATAGTAATTACTAAATATATATCAAAAGAGAAATAGAAAAAAAATCAGCATATCAGAATTTTACTACAATTTAGAGGTGCTGTCTGTAAAGATTTCTTCTAGTGGTCTCACTTTCTTCTTTTGGGTTCTTGGCCTTTAGGGAAGTAAGTTTACCCTCTATTTTATTTGATTACTTTGTCCATGTAATCAAGGCACTCATCACTTTCATGCTGAGGATTGTGTTCAGCCTGAAACAAGTCCCCAGCTTCCCATCTACAATAAGAACGCAAAACTAAGCAAAATTTCCAATCCTGTATTAAACAAGTATTAAGTGGAAAGTCCTTGTTTTACAACTCAAACAATAGCCATTGAAATTTGATGATATTGACTTGTAAAAACAAAAACATCTTTCAGCTGAGGGATGCATTGATGAGCAAATTTAGAAAATTAGAATGTTAGGAAACAATGTAGACACCAAAACACAAATTATTAAAAGCACATGGTTGTTTAAAATATCTGTTCATGACATTATTTTTGAGCTGAGGGTTAGGTAGGTTTTATCATAATTGTGTGTGTTTTCTTTTTAAAAACATCCTCCTCAATATATTCTTTGATTTATTTTCATAGCAGTGTTTGCTGAATGTTGTAGGAGTGTTGAAAACAGGTAAAAGGATTAATCTTGACTGGGTTGAAGATTTTGGCCAAAAGTATTTGAATTAATAGAATCTAGAACTAGGCTATAGAGGTGAATGCTATGATGATGGAAAACTAAAACATGGGGAAAAATAGAAAGAAAAGTTATTTGAGTCTTTTATAAACTTGATGAGTAACTTTAAGAACAAACACTGTAGTTGACTGTCTAATATCCAGTCACAGGTGGCTTAGTGATGAGGACACATTCTGAGTAATTCATCTTTAGGTGATTTCATCCTAGTGCAAACATCATAGGGTGTAGTTACACAAACCTAGATGGTATAAACTACTACACACGTAGGCTGTGTGGCAAAGCCTAGTGCTGCTAGCCACCATCACCACAAGCACAGGAGTTATGAGTTGCACTACAACATTGTGAAGGCTACAATACCACTAAGCAATAGGAAATTTTCAGCTCCATTATATTCTTATGGAATCATCTTAGTATATGTGGTCTGTTCTTGATTGAAATGTTTTTAAGCATAGCATGACTGTATGAGTTAGAATGGTCAAGGGTAATAATATAGTAAAGGACATGGTCATAGGTTGATTGCTAAATATCTTAAAGATGAGTTATACAGGAAAAGAAAACACAACACAACAAAACAAAAAACAACAACTGGGTGCTGTGTATATTTTCCATATGCTTGACAGTGAGACTATGGATTAGATTACTGGCAGAGAAGAAGGTAGTAAATCAGAAAACCAATTTTTGTGGTATATGCAGGATTGATATGGAAGGTTGGTATAAGAATAAGGAAGTAAGGTGAATAATGGTACAAGATGGTGCTACTTTCATGGTTTGGAAGTGGCTTCAGTAATCAAAGCAAATTACTACCAAACATGTGGTCTGTTGGACATATGGAGATTCTGAAGAGGGAGTGCTTCCCCTCTGTGGGCTTCACATTGTTGAGATATAAGTTTATATAAAACTAACTAGAGGAGGAAGAGGAAAGATGCAGACTAGAGGTGCCCAGAACATGTATCTCCCACAGAAAAGACCAGAAGAAGGAATGAACAGCTAAGTACTAAAGAGAGAATTTATGGGAGAGTATGAGAGGGCAGCAGGAGTCTGGAGAGGACCCTTTGAAGCACAAAAGTGTGGAAGGGTGACATAGAAAGGAGAAAGAGACATGGCCTCAGCTACCACATCTCCAACGCCAGGATTGTGCAGGCGATGTTTTCCCTTTGGGTGAAAAGAATCTGCTAAGTCATGAGAACTTCCTATAGGTAATCTGTCTTTTGCTCATGTCTAAGCCTGCTGCTGCCACTGCCAGTCACAGCCACCATTGTCCAGACCCAGAGCCATTTACTGTTTCTCCACTTAGTAGTTAACCTGCTCTCCATCATAGAGACCTCATTTCTGCCATGAAGCTTCTGCCACTATTGCTGCTAGCTGCAGCCAGCAATATCCATCCCCAGAGGTCTGAAGCCTCAACTGCCCATCTCCCTTCACAGCAGTTTGTTCTGCTCCCCACCACAGCCACCACTTCTCCTACCCAGCCCAGGTGCCACAAACTCCACTTGCCCAGGTCCAGGTGGTCCCATGTTGTACCAGACAGGGGAAAGTGGTGAGCAAATGCAGTCTTGTGTACCCACTGGTGGGAACTACTAGTGCAGCCCATGAAACTGCCTTGACCTGGAGAGATCTATAGTGAGAGGAAAAACTGAGGATAGCCAAATAGAGTACAGAAGAAACTACCTAGTCACCACCAACATATCCCCCAACTGGGAAGAGCAAGGACCCAGGAGGAGACTCTGTCTGCAGGAAAAGGAAAAAAAGAAACCCCACTTGGGGTCACCTATTCAATCTGAGGCATACAATTATACCCTAGTGTACCTATTAGAGTCACAGGACACTTGCTGGGTAACCAACAAGCCCTATCATGGTTGCTCACCTCAGCCAAGGAGTATCAGGGCACCTCAGCATTTCTCCCAAGAGCTTGAGATCTCACCGATGTCCTTGATGACTCAACACAGTGTCACTCACTTCAGTGAGGAGCCACTGTGTACATCAGAACCTAGGCTAAGGAGACACTCACTTACAACACTGATTTTGAATAGGGCTGAAGTAACCATACAATGCCCTGTGTCTACTCAGAACCCAAACTAAAACACCCTACCCAATCAATGGTCAATATAAATTGCATCTGCTGAATAGAGTCTCTAGCCTCAAAAGCAACTCTATACTAGCAGAAGAAGCACCTACTCCACTAATTAGCCTGACATCAAAGTAGGAATACTAGTAATATGAACAAAAGAAAAAAGAAAACATGACACCACCAAAAGAATACAGTAACTGTCAAGTACTGGACCCCGAACAGCATGAAACCTTTGAAATGACTGAAAAGGAATTCTGAGCCACAATCTTAAGGAAACTCAGTGAGATATAAGAAGACTCAGACAACAAGACAAATTAAAATAAAACTATCTAGGATTTGAAGTAAATTTATGAAGAGTGAGGTACCTTAAAAAAGAATGTGGCAGAACTCCAAGAACTGAAGAATTGATTCAGTGAAATAAAAATATAGCTTAGAGCTTAAGCAGCAGGCTAGAGCATGCAGAAGGAAGAATTTCTGATCCAAAAGGGTGTAGCTATGAAGTAACCCAGGTGGACAAAAAAAAAAAAAAAGAAAGAAAGAAAAAAATTTTAAAAAGTAGAGAAAATCAGACAACCTTAAGCACAAAAACATCCAAATCATGAGTGTACCCAAAAAGGAAGAGAATGGAAAAGGTATGGAAAATATATTCAATGAAATACTAGCAAAAAAGTTGTCAGATATTGGTAAAGATGCAGACTTCTAGATCAAAGAGACTCAAAGATCCCCAAAGAGATCCTATCCAAAAAGGTCCTATCTAAGACACTTAATAAATTGTCAAAAGTCATATTGTCAAAAGACAAAGAGAAAATCCTAAAAAGGTCAATAGCAAAGGTCAACAAAATAAAATGTTGGTTTTAGGAAAAGATAAACAAAATAGACAAAACAATAGCTAGACTAAAAAAAGAAGAGAAATTCCCAAAAAACGAAAATCAGAAAAGAAAGAGGAGATATTATAACCAATATTATAGAAATACAAAGAAGCATTAGTGACTATTATGAATAACTACAGGCCAACAAATTTGAAAACATGGAGGAAATGGATAAAAATCTGGACACATTTAAACTAACAAGACGGAACCAAGAAGAAATTGAAAACCTGAACAGGCCAATAACAAGCAACAAGATTAAAGCAATAATCAGCAGTCTCCCAAAAAAGAAAAGCCCAGGACCAGATTGCTTCACTGCTGAATTCCACCAAACTTTTCAGAAATCCTTTTCAAACTATTCCAAAAAATTCACAAAGAGGAAATTCTCTCATATTTATTATATAGGGTCAGCATCACTCTGATACACAATTCAGACAAACATACAATGACAACAAAAAACTATAGGGCAATATCCTTGATGAACACAGATGCAAAAATCCTCTACAGAATATTAGGAAACAGAGTACAGCAGCACATCAGAAAGATCATGATCAAGTGCGATTCATCTCAGAGATGCAAAGATGATTCAACATACATTAGCCAATAATTGTGATATATGACATCAATAAAATAGAGGAGAAAAATCATATTATCATCTGAATAGATGCAGAAAAAAGAGTTGACAAAATTCAGCATCCCTTCATGATAAAGACTCTCAACAGAATTAGTACAGAAGGAAAGGATCTCATCACAATAGAAGCCATATATAACAAACCCATTGCCAGGATCATCCTGAATGAAAAAAAAAAGATGAAATCTTTTTCTATAAGAATGAGAACAGTACAAGGACATCTCCTGTCAACACTCCTATTTAGCATAATATTGGAAGGACTAGCCAGAGCAATCAGGAAGAGAAAGAAATAAAGGGCAGTCAAATTGGAGAAGACAGTCAATTGTCCCTGTTTGCAGATGACATTATTCTATACAAAGAAAAATCTAAAGACTCTACCAAACAACTCTTTGGGCTGATTAACAAATACAGTAAAGTTGTAGGAACATAATCAATATATAAAAATCAGTAATATTTTTATTTTCCAATAATAAACTAACTTAAAGAGAAATCAAGAAAGCAGCCCAATTTTCCATAGCCACCAAAAAAACAAAATAAGTAGGAAAAAATGTAATGAAGGAGGTGAAAGATCTCTAAAATGAGAACAACAAATTACTGCTGAAAGAAATTAAAGAGGACAAAATAGATTCTGTGCTGATTGATGTGAAGAAGGAACATTGTGAAATGTCCACATTACTCAAAGTGAACACAGGTTCAATGTAATATTCATAAAAATACCAATGACATTCTTCACAGAAATAGAAAAAAAACCCCAACCCTAACATTCATATGGAGCAGTAAGACCCCAAATAGCTAAAGCAATCCTGGGAAAAGTAAATAAAGCCTGTCTTCTAATTATACTACAAAGCTATAGTAAACAAAACAGTATGATACTGACAGAGAAACAGACACAGGAACCAATGGAACAGAATAGAGAACCCTGAAATCAACCTATGTACTTCCAGCCAGCTGGTCTTCAAGAAGGGCAACAAGAATGTTAAGGGAAGCCACTTCAATAAATGGTGTTGTGAAAACTGGATATCTGTTAGTAGAAGAATGAAACTAGACCCATACCTTTGCCTAGTATGAAAATGAACCCAAAACGGATTAAAGACTTAAATATAAGACTGAAACTATAAAACTCCTGGAAGAAAATATAGGGGTAACATATATTACCCCTATAAGATAATGAATGTAGGACTGGGCAAAAACTTTATGAATAAGCCTCAAAAGCATAGGCAACAAAAGAAAAATAACCAAATGGGATTGTACCAAACCAACGAGCTTCTGCACAGCAAAGGAAACAATCAGCAGAGCAAAAAGACAACCTGCAGAATGGGAGAAAATATTTGCAAGCTATACATCTGATAAAGGATTAATAAGCAAAATATGCAAATAACTCAAACAACATAACATAACATAACAGTAAAAAATAATACAAAAAAATAGCAAAGAAGCTGAATAGACATTTCTCAAAGGAAGACACACAAAAGTCCAACGGGAGCATAAGAAAATGCACAATATCATTCAGCATCAGGGAATTGGAAATCAAAACCATTTTGGAATATAATTCCAACCCAGTTAGACTGGTTTTAATCAAAAAGACAGACAATAACAGATGCTGGTGAGGATGCAGAGAAAGGGGAACCTTTCTACACTGTTGGTGGGACTGTAAATTAGTGTAGCCATTATAGAAAACAGTCAGGATTCTCAAATGACTACAGATAGAACTGCCATTAGATACAGCAATCTCACGACTGGGTATATACCCAAAGGACCGGAAGTCATCATGTCAAAGGGATACATCCCTTGTTTATCGCAGCTCTATTTACAAGTGCCAAGTGTTGGAACCAACTTAAGTGTCCATCGATGGATGACTGGATAAGGAAAATGTGGTATATACACAGAATGGAATACTACTCACACATAAAAAAGAATGAAAATCTGCCATTCACAGCAACATGGATGATCTTGGAGAAAATTATGTTAAACAAAATAAGCCAGGCAAAGAAATAGAAATACCATGTGTCCTAATCCTAAGTGTGAGTAAAAATAAGTTATGTATATATAAATAAATAAGTAATATATACATAAATAATAAACAAGAAAGAAAGAAAATATCTAGGGGGGGCGGCCCATGGCTCACTTGGTAGAGTGTGGTGCTGACAAAACTAAGTCAAGGGTTAAGATCCCCTTACCAGTCATCTTTTTCTTTTTTGACCAGTAAGGAGATCGCAACCCTCGGCACAGTGCCGTCTGCACCACGCTCAGCCAGTGAGTGCACCGGCCATCCCTTTATAGGATCCAAACCCACGGCCTTGGTGTTACCAGTGCTGCACTCTCCCGAGTGAGCCATAGGGCCGGCCCTCACTTACAAGTCATCTTTAAAAAAAAGAGAAAATCTAAATAATATGCTGAACTTTCAAAAGTAGAGAACAGAACTGTGGTTAATAGAGGTGTGAAAGGGAGAGGGGAATTGGTTAAGGGCCACAAAGAATGATTTCCTTTCCATTTCTTAAAGCACTTAATTTTGTGTTCAGTATTCTCCCATCTCCAACTGTTACATTCCCAGCTACTTTGATATGCTTATCATTTTATCTTGCCAAGTGTTTGGAAAATGTTATTTTTCTTAAGAGTATAATCCAATGTGAACAACTTTGAGTAATATTTACCTATCAACTCAAGGTTCTCCCCCTCCAATTCCACTATAGTTTACTGTTTTACGAAATGAATGTATCCCTTCTACTAGATAGTGATAAGTTTGTAGGTCAGCCAATGCTTTGACACTGCAGTTTGACAGGTTTAGATGAAGACAGGACAAGTAATGATTTGTTGCCCAGAAATATATACAAGGGTACTTCCGAAGTTTGTAAAAAAATGTAATAAAAGGATAATACCAATATTTCCATGACCATTCTGATGACACCCTGTATAAAGGACCATGAAAAAGTAATATATGAGTATTATTTAATATGTCTTCTAGCAAGGTAATTAAATAATTATTCATTTGAAATTGAAATGAAGAACTATAGATATTTATTCCAAGTCAATATGTATAAATCAAGATTCCCACATCAAAACAAGATATATATTCACCTTTCCATTAAGACCCTTTCTCTTAAAAAATTTCTTGTGGACATGTTCACAAACAGACATATATTAGAGAACAGTATAATGAATCCATGTGCCCTTCATGTATGTTCAGTAATTATCAACCTGTGGCCGGTTGTCATTCTTTTGTATACCCACAATGTAACTGTGACTCACCAGCATTTCAGAGCAAATCCGATGCAGTTTATTTAGTCATGTCTTGAGTCCCACACTAATCCATGTTAACCCATGCCCTGCTCCTTGTCCTCCATTCTGGCCTTCTCATAAAGCCACCTGTCTCTACCTTTCTTTCTATTTTTTCTTTCAGTTTTAGTTCTACTGCTCTGATGGATTGACTCTGTCAGAGACAGACCATTAAAGGTCAGTGCTGCAGACACCCAAATCAAAGGGAGGTGACAGACAAGCAGTGCCCTCGGCCCTCCTGTCCTTCATTCTCAATGGCTATGGGTGAGGCCCTGGCAGATGTGAGGATAAGTCTACTTCTGCTCTGGCTGGGGGTGATTCTGTTCCTATTTGGATGGCTGCAGATTGGACACTCCCAATCCCATAGCCCCCCTGAAGTGGTGATACCCTTTAGGATAACTGGCATTGGGAGAGAAATGAAGGCCCCAGGATGGATGTCCTATGGCCTGCACTTTGGGGGCCAGAGACACATTATCCACATGAAGGTCAAGAAGAATTTGGTATCCAGATATTTCTCTGTGTTCACCTACACAGAGCAGGGTGCTCTCATTGAGGACCAGCCTTTTGTCCAGAGTCACTGCTACTATCACGGATTTGTGGAAGGGGACCCAGAATCCAAGGTTGCTCTTAACACCTGTTCTGGGGGCTTTCAAGGATTACTACAGATAAATGACATTATTTATGAAATACAGCCCAAAGAGCTTTCTGCCACATTGGAGCATCTGATATATAAGATTGACAGTGAGGAGACAAAATATCCAGCCATGACATGTGGATTAACAGAAGAAGAAATAGCACGACAATTGAGGCTTCAAGACAGTGATAATTCCGCTGAGATGCAAAGCAGTTATGAGGGCTGGTGGACCCACAAACGGTTTGTTGAACTGTTCGTGGTGACGGACAACCTACGGTTCCTTTATAGGCAAAGTAACATCTCATTCGTGCAGAAGGATGCAATTCAGGTTGTCCATGCACTAAATTTCCTTTACACTCTAATGGATGTTGAGGTGTCTTTACCTGGAATTGAGATCTGGAGTGAAAAAAACCTCGTGGACTCACATGATATATTTGAACTCCTCACAGAATTTTGCACGTGGAAGAAATCAAACCTTAATTCCCGCATTCAACACGATGTTGTTCATCTTTTTATACGGCGAAGCTTCGGTAAATTTCTTGGCTTAGCTTATATTGGAACAGTGTGTCTTCCTAATTCAAACTGTGCAGTTAATAGTTTCATGGGTTCTGACACATATAGTTTTGCATTAACTGTGTCACATGAGCTTGGTCATAACTTGGGTATGCCCCATGATGATAAAACATGTAAATGTGCCAAGAAGAAGTGCATAATGTATCCATCAAAAGCGAATACAGATAAATTCAGCAACTGCAGTTATTTTCATTTTTGGCAAACTACTGGAAGAAGGACCTGTATGCACAGTGCACCACGTCCAGAGAACATCTTCACACTGAAGCAGTGTGGAAACAGTGTGGTTGATGAAGGAGAGCAGTGTGACTGTGGATCCTTAAAATTGTGTACAGGAGATCCCTGTTGTTCGGGAAACTGCACTCTGAAACCTGGGGCTGCTTGTGCTTTTGGGCTTTGTTGCAAAGACTGCCAGTTCATGCCATTGGGCACAGTCTGTAGAGAAAAG
>NW_007731860.1:136568-146932 GCF_000696425.1 Galeopterus variegatus
TAACTTCCGGGTTACGGTGACTCTGCACTTCTTTCCCACCTACCCTGTCCTCACCCCTCCTCCCGGGTAGCAGTGTGTCAACTCCCTATTGGATAAGAGTTCCCCCGCCCCTGGTACCTTATGAAAACCCCTGCTTGCTGTAATAAACACAGTTCCGGCTTTGTCCGCTCTCCTGGCTCCGTGTTCTTTCTTTGTCCCCGGGGCCGAAGCACAGAGGGGATCAGGCCTGCGACACTCATCATCCCGCTCAGCCCCACAAGAGGTTACCACCGGCTGGTCCGGGGTCCCTTCCCGCCCTGTGTTGTTGGTCCCCGGTGGCGAGGAACCAACAGAAGTGCATAATGTATACATCAAAAGCGAATACAGATAAATTCAGCAACTGCAGTTATTTTCATTTTTGGCAAACTACTAGAAGAAGGACCTGTATGCACAGTGCACCACGTCTAGGGAACATCTTCACACTGAAGCAGTGTGGAAACAGTGTGGTTGATGAAGGAGAGCAGTGTGACTGTGGATCCTTAAGATTGTGTACAGGAGATCCCTGTTGTTCGGCAAACTGCACTCTGAAACCTGGGGCTGCTTGTGCTTTTGGGCTTTGTTGCAAAGACTGCCAGTTCATGCCATCGGGCACAATCTGTAGAGAAAAGGACAATGAATGTGACCTTCCAGAATGGTGCAATGGAGCCTCGCATAACTGTCCAGCAGATGTGCATGTGCAGGACGGGGTCCGTTGCATGGGTGGTGGCTACTGCTATGAAAGGAGATGCAATATCCGGGACAACCAGTGTAAGCAAATTTTTGGCAAAGAAGCCAAGAGTGCAAATCAGAGTTGCTACAGGGAAATGAACATCCGAGGTGACCGTTTTGGCCACTGTGGTTTGAATGGCTCTACATATGTAAGATGTAGTATCTCAGATGTCCTGTGTGGGAGAGTTCAGTGTGAGAATGTGACAGAAATTCCTCTTCTGAAAGATCATTCTACTGTGCATTGGACTCGCATCAATGGTGTCACCTGCTGGAGTACCGACTATCATTTTGGAATGACCGTACCTGATATAGGTGAAGTGAAAGGTGGCACAGAGTGTGGTGCAGAGCATGTGTGCATCCGCAGGCGGTGTGTTCCTATGTCACTTTGGAACAGTTCTTGTTCACCTGAGACCTGCAATATGAGAGGGGTCTGCAACAATAAACATCACTGCCACTGCAGCTCTGAGTGGGACCCCCCTGACTGCCTGACAGCCGGCAGTGGAGGTAGTGTTGATAGTGGTCCACCCCCTCAGAGAAAAGTGAATAAGAGGGAGATGACAGTACTTTGGATTCCAGTTGTTGTCTTGCTTGGCTATTTGTTACTTTTGCTTTGCTGTATGTTACTTTGCTTTTATGGCATGCGCAGAAATTAAGAAAGAAGAGCAAAATTTTCTACCTTCACCTGATTTAGAATAGGTGCAAAATGTTCAATATTGACCTCAGGACAAAAAGTGAAATATTCTAACTTCATCTAACAAAAAATAGCAAAAAAGAAAAATCACAATTTCAGAAAATAAACCCATTCTTAATGAAATTTCACTGTATTACATTTTAGGGTATTGGCAGTAGAAATGTTACTGCATGTGTTAAGAGGCCACTGAGAGAAAAACCCAGGGATTCCTAGCATATTCCTACCTTTCATTATTGTAAGCAGCGTTAGTGGTTTATTTTCATGGAGTTAGTCTCTGTGTTTCCTGAGCAAAGGCACAGCTCATGGCTGGGGTGTGTGTGTTTTAATTTGCTGTCCCTCGACTCCAACCTCCTTCCCCTTTTTGCTCTGCTCTGTCACATGGGGAATGGGAATCTCTACGTTGCATTTCTTCTTTGCCAGTCGTCTCTGTGCATTTCGGCCAATAGTGGAGCTAGAGGGAGACTGGAGACCTAGAGAACGGTCTGAGTGCTGTTGATGTCACTGTGGCCTCAGTACCAGTTTGCCCCTTGGCAGCAGCAGTAGCTTTCATTCTGCACCTTATTTACTCTGTGTACTTAGTAACTCCCAGAACCAACAGTACTGTCAGCCCAGAGATGCCAGCACAGCCACCAAGCAACTCACCCACGCAGTTCTGAGTCCCAGGTCTTCGAGCTTCCACCTAATTCCAGAGGCTCCAGCACCATGTTGGCTGTACCCTGTCCTCAGAGGTGGTCCTACAACCATGGCACCTATTCCAAAGCTCTAGGTTAAAACAGCCCCAACCTCTCCCCTTTGATCTCCAGAACTAGTAGTGATAGTTACATCTTCTTGTTAGCACTCATGGTTATCTCGATGGTGTGGTTGCTCATTTTGTGAATGAACTATCTGAGTGATACGGTGCTCACTGTGGTACAGTGGAGAACAGAGGAAGGAGTCAGACATCAGAAGGTTTTGAATTTTTCTCACCACTGCCCTTCACCAGCTAGAGGAAATGATTTAAACTTAGGTAGACATTCCTCAAAATCAAAATGAGTGAACAATAATATTTTGGTTATAAAAAATGATAAAGAAGAAAGTTATATTCCTTGTAGGATGTCAGAAGTCTTAGAAAACTATGTTTTCTCTGGTGGGAAAATCTAAAAAATCCCAATTAATCTTTAAAAACCATGTTTTAAAAGCTTCATAGAGTTGTTAAAGTAAGGAGGACTAGATGAACAAAAATGTCAGGCATGGAAAACAGAGCTGATGTGAGCTGACTATCGCCAGGCATCTTCTTCTCTGGAGCATTTACTGTCACTGGATGTGAACTGAGGATCAGGCTCAGTCGAGTCAGAGGAAATCTGCCAGGGGAAGGAGAAACCAGCAATCCTCTTAGGTACTTTACTGCTCCTGATTTATAAACTAGACATTTGGGTGCCTTCAATCCATAATCATTTTTGCCCAAGTAACAAGTTCTGAATTGAGGGCTTTGTGAGTTGGTGGTAAGATATTCTGAAATTTTAAAAACAGTGTACCTTCCTAAATTCATGTTAATTTTAGACACAAGAAGTAGTAAGAGGAAGCTTGTCCTAGTCATACGTACTGTCTTTCCATTAAGAAACTCAGATGAGTTTAAATGTGCATGTGGAGATAAATAACAAAGATCAGAACAGAAGTTAATTACAGATTTTTAAACAATATAACAAATAAATGAAATGAAGAATTGGTTTTTCAAAAAGATAAACAAAATCAGTTAACTTTTAGCTAGACTAACAAAGAAAAAAAGAGAGAGAAGTCTCAAAAAATAAAATCAGAAATGAAAAAGGACACATTTTAACTGTTAACACAGAAATACAAAGAATCGTATGAGACAATAATGATAACCTATATGCTAACAAAATGGAAAATCTAGAAGAAATGGGTAAATTCCTGGAAACATACAATGTACTAAGGCTAAATCATGAAGAATTAGAAAATCTAAACAGACAATAATAAGCAATGGAATTGAAGCAGTAATAACACGTCTACTAAAAAAAAAAAAAAAAAAAAAAAAAAAAAAAAAAAAAAAGCCCACAACCAGGTGGCTTCGCTGTTGAATTCTACCAAACATTTAAAGAAGAGCTAATACCAATTCCTCTCAAATTCTTCCAAAAAAATAAAGAAGAGAGAATACTTCCAATATCATTCTCTGAGCCAGCGTTACCCTCATACCCAAATGAGAAAAGGACACAACAAAAAAAAGGAAAACTACAGGCCAATATCCCTAATGAACACAGACATGAAAATTCTCAAAAAATTCTAACAAGGAGAATCCAGCAACACATTAAAATGATCATTCATCATGATCAAGTGGGTTTCATCCCAGGGATGCCAGGATGTTTCACCATACACAAATGAATAAGTATGATACATCACATCAAGAGAATAAAGGACAAAAAACATATGATCATTTCAATAGTAGTAGAAAATGCATTGATAAATTCAACACCATATGATAAAAACAACAAATTACATATAGAAGAAATATACCTCAACACAAAAAAGGTCACATATTGCAAACCCATGGCTAATACCACAGTGAATGGACAAAAGTTGAAGGCTTTTTCTCTAAGATGTGGAACAAGCCAAAAAATATCCTTTTTCTCCAACTTTTACTCAACACAGTACTGGATGCTCTAGCCAGAGAAATATGACAAAAGAAAGAAGTAAAGGGCATCTAAATTGGAAAGGAGGAAGTCAAATTCTCCCTATTTCCAGATGACATGATCATATATAGAGAGAACCATAAAGACTCCACCAAAAAGTTACTAGAACTATTAAATGAATTCAGCAAAGTTTAAAAGAAAGAAGTAAAGGGCATCTAAATTGGAAAGGAGGAAGTCAAATTCTCCCTATTTCCATATGACATGATCATATATAGAGAGAACCATAAAGACTCCACCAAAAAGTTACTAGAACTATTAAATGAATTCAGCAAAGTTTCAGGATACAAAATAAACATACAAAAATCACTAGAATTTTTATATACATATACCAAAGTATCTAATGAAGAAATCAAGAAAGCAATCCCACTCAAAATAGCTACCAAAAAAATCAAAATACGTAGGACTAAATTTGACCACAAAGGTGAGAGATCTCTACAATAAAAACTATGAAACGTTGGTGAAAGAAATATGGAAGGACACAAATAAATGGAAAGATAACTTCTGTTCATGGGTTAGAAGAATTAATCTCATCAAACAGTCCATGAGACCCAAAGCACTGAAATCACTATCAAAATACCAATGATATTCTTTACAGTAATAGAAAGATCAATAATTTGCATGCAAAATTTGCATGGAGCCAATGAAAACCTCATATATTCAAAACAATCTTGAACAAATAGAGCAAAGCCAGAGGCACTACCTGACTTCAAAATATACAATAAAACTATAGTAACCAAAACAGCATGATGATGGCATAAAAACAGACAAATAGAGCAATAGAACGGAATAGAGAACCCAGAAATAAATCCACAAATTTACAATCAACTGATTTTCAATAGGGGTGCCAAGAATATACATTGGGGAAAGGGCAGCCTCTTCAATAAATGGTGCTGTGAATAATGGTTATCCACATGCAGAGGACTGAAACTAGCCACCTATCTCCTATGGTACACAAAAATCAACTCAAAATGGATTCAAGACCTAAATGTAAGACCTAAAATTATGAAACTACTAGAAGAAAGCGTAGTGGAAACACAACATGAAATCCAGCCAGGAAGTTTTTGAACAAGACCACAAAAGCAAAAGTTAGACTATATCTAACTATAAGGTTTCTGCATAGTAAAGAACACTATTATCAAAGTGAAGAGACAACCTTCAGAAAGGGAGAAAGTATTTGTAAACTATGGATCTGAAAAAAAGCTAATATCAAAAACATATGGAGAAGTGAAAGACTCAACAGCAGCAAAAAAACCCAATTAAGAAATGGGCAAAGGACCTGCCTGAGCAGACATTTCTCAAAAGAAGACATGCGAATGGCCAACAGGAACATGCAAAAATGCTCAACATCACTAAGCATCAGGTAAATGCAAATCAAAACCCCAATGAGATATCATCTCAGTCCAGTTAAATGGCTATTATCAACTAGACAGAAAATAAGAAATGCAGGTGAGGATGCAGGGACAAGGGAACCCTCCAACATTGTTGGTGGGAATATAAATTGGTACAGCTCCTGTAGAAAACAGTATGGAGGATCCTCAGAGAACTAAAAATAGATCTACCTTATGACCCAGGAATCCTACCCCTGAGTATATACCCAAAGAAAATTTTCATTTAGCACTATTTGCAGTAGCCCGGAGATGGAAGCAACCTAAAAGCCCATCAACGAATGAAAACATTAAAAATACTGTGGTACGTAAACACAAGGGAATCCTCTTCAGCATAAAAAAATAAATAAATAAATAAATAAAAATAAAAAAACCGTCATTTGCAGGAACATGATGGACCTGGAGACCATCATCTTAAGTAAGGCAGGCTGTTAAAAACAAATACCGAATGATCCTGCTCATATGAGAAAATAAAAATATATACATAAAACCCAAACAGAGGTTCTCATAGGTGTACAGTAGAATAATGTTTACCAGGGGATGGGAAGGGGTTAGGGAGGGAAGAGGTGGATTAAAAGTTACAGGTGTTCTTTTTTTTCTATGCTAACTAGAGCCAATAATACCATATTGTATATTTTTAAGTAGCTAGAAGAAATTATCTTGACCTGTTTAGGTGATCATATGCTGTCTATCCTAACTGAATCATTGCACAATATATGCATTTATGAAACAACACACTGTACCCCACAAATATGTATAATTAAAATTTTTAAAAAGTATTAACGTCTTTTTAAAAATTCATTTTTTTACTGTTTTCTCAACAGCAATATTTGTGTTCTCTTCTTTTGCCCATTTTAAAATTACATTTATCTTTTCCTTAGAGATTTGAGAATCTTTTTACATATTCTGGATATCAATCCTTTGTAAATAACATCAAAAATGAACATCATACTTCCAATTTTATCTTGATTTTTCACTCTTTATGATATTCTTTGATAAAAGTTCTCAATACAGTATAGTCTATCATTTATGAAAAATCATGGTGTGTGCTTGCTTTCTCATCACACCTAAAAAAACAGTTTATACTTGAAGATCCAAAAGATACTTTCACCTTTTTGTCTTTAGTCTGCTTGGAATTGTTTTTTCCATGTAGCATGAGGCAGGAATCCATCTTCTGTTTTTCTCTCCCTCTTTGCCACTCTCTTGCCCTCCCTTCATCTGTCCCTTTCTTCCTTCCTTTCACTGTCTTTCTAGTGTTCTGTCTCTCCCTCCCCTTTTTCCCTAAATACCTTCTTCCTTTCCTTTCTCTATTTCCCTCCCTCCATCCCTTTTCTCTCCCTTCCTTCTTTCCTCCATTCTCTCTTTCTTGCTCTCATATTCTCTCTATTTCCCTTCTGTCCTTTCTTTCTTTCATCATATGCCATATTAATTGTCCTATTGCAATTTACCAAAAAGTCCATTCTTTTCGTATGGATCTGCACAAAAATATCAGTCCTAAATTAAGTGTCCATATGAATTAATTTCTTGGCTTCTCATTCTCCTGCACTGTTCTACTATTAACTTTTCTTTACCATATTGTTATACTTATTGTTTATAATAAGTTAATGTGTGATAAAGCGACCCCCTCTCACTTTTTCAGCATTCAAGAGGATTTTGACTATTCGTGAATGTTTGTATTTCTTCTTTTTTTTTTTTTTTTTTCTGACTGGCAAGGGGATCACAACCCTTGGCACGGTGTGGTCCATAACACGCTCAGCCAGTGAGCGCACCGGCCATCCCTACGCATTCAAGAGGATTTTGACTATTCGTGAATGTTTGTATTTCTTCTTTTTTTTTTTTTTTTTCTGACTGGTAAGGGGATCACAACCCTTGGCACGGTGTGGTCCATACCACGCTCAGCCAGTGAGCGCACCGGCCATCCCTACATAGGATCATATCGAATAAATCATATAATGTATTTAAAAATATGATGTCTATTACCTGTAAAAATGTTAAAATTCATTAAAACATACTAAGAAGACCTATTTCAAATAAGTGAGAATGTATGCCTGGTTCATGGTTTGAAAGATTCAATAAATAAGAATTTAAAATTACCAAATGGTATGTATAGATTTAAAACAATCAGAATTCTACGAATTCTCGGTGTAACTTGATAAGGTGAATCTGCAATGCATATAGAAATACAAACATTCTTATATTTTTAATACTATAATAAATATAATCTTTAAAAAATATCCTACTTGGTGCTTTATAGAAATGTATTTTTATATTGATTTATTTTCACTAGCCTTTTTAAGGCTTGTTATTACTTTATAAATCATCTATTGATCCCTTCATATTTTTTACAGATGTAATTATATAATATTCAAAGAAAGTTTGTTTCTTTATTATCTTTCATAATTTTTTTATCTATTTTCTCAAATTTTAAAATTAATCCATTAAAATTGGTGATATCGGTTGACAGATGTAATTATATAATATTCAAAGAAAGTTTGTTTCTTTATTATCTTTCATAATTTTTTATCTATTTTCTCAAATTTTAAAATTAATCCATTAAAATTGGTGATATCGGTTGATTGCAATGGTGCCATCATATGTAATTACTTTTCCTGTTCCCTTTGTAATATTAAACACTTGTGCTTTTAGCAAACTTTGTTAATCTGTTATTCTTTTCATAAAGCCAGTTTGAATGCCCTTGTTAATTGATTCCTGGTATATTGTTTACAACATTTTTCTTTCTTTTATATGTCTCTTAAATTATATGCTTAATTATCAGCATCTCTTTTTTATAATATGCATTTGATGCCATAGTTTTTCTCTGACTACTGTTTTAGGTGCATCTCATGAGTGTTTATATTAAGTATTACATAGTCAATTGGACATATTACTTAGCTCTCAATATTTTCTAATTTTTATTGTGATTTTCAAAATTTATTAATTATTTAGAACTTATTACCTTATTGCTATAAAATTGAACCTCATTTTACTAGTTATAGAAATCAATTGACATTTGGGAATTTTTTTTAATAGCAAATCTTTTGTCATGCTTCTTATATAACCCATGAATGATTAAAAAGAATGTATACGAGCATTGGGTATGATGTTATTTGATCAAGTTAGTTAATTATGTTGTTTATTCGATATTCTTTCCCTCTCCATCTCTTCTCTCTCACTATCTTTCGTTGGCTTACAAAAGACTAATAACAAAAACTGTATACTTTTACTGCAGAAAATTTGGGAAATACAGAAAATAAAATCAGTAAAAAAAAATTACGTTTAATCTCACCATCCAGTAATATTTTAATTTTATTTTTTTTGAATTAATTACTTGAATCTCTTCTGAAATAATATATTATATACAGCTTTCAGATATAAACACAGATCTGGATTGTAGGGGAAGAGAAATATCTCTTTTCTCATGTTAGGTTCATGGTTGTGGCTTCTAAGACAAAAGAGAGATTAGTAAGAGAAAAGAACATAAATATACTTAATACAAATTTTACATTACACAGGAGACTTTAGGATTGAAGACCCAATTATACAGGTAAACCAGAATATTTTTATGCTTATTTTTGACAAAGAGGGGCCAGTCATGAGAAATATGATTGGAGGGGAAAAGAGTATGGAGAGGATTCTAAGATGGCGATGGGTCTTGAGCGGCCATGCCAGGAGACAGCGCGACCCTGAGAAGTGTGCACTGTGATACCAGAGTACTATTTGCATTTCAAAGAGCAACAAAAAATGAATAAATCTTTCAACAATGAACCTACAATGACAAACAAGCAACAACAGGTTCGAGGTTTTAGGGCCGACACAAAAGAAGACTCCTGAGAGCACCCAAGCCCTGCTGCGGGTTCGAGCGAGCAGCCCGAGACAGCAAAGGCCAAGTAAATCAGCTGAGACGACACAGAAACGGAGTGGAAGGCGCTGGACCGGCCCAACTCTGCGAGCTCTGTGAGTCACCCCCAGCCCAGCCCCACTTGCGGGGCGAAGCCCGACTGCTCCCCACCCACCTGGCTCCCGCCTACCACACCAGGCTAGGCGCCCACAACAGAGCTGCCTCCATTTTATCGGGTGGGGGCGGAGACGGCCGGCTTAGTGCAGGCAGGCCAGCCATCTCTGCTTGGCGCGGGCCCTCACTGAGACGTGCCATTTGCTTACCTTGACGCGGGGCACCCCGGGGCATGTGGACCGGCCTACAATCTCACTCTCCCCGTGGATCTATGATGGGGTTGGTAGCATGGGGAGCCCCTGGCCAGCGTCGGGAGGGCAGGGAAGAGGATCCCACCCAGATCGTCTCTCCACCACACCCTGGGCATCAGCCCCAGGTAAACTCCCTGTTTCCAGGAGGCAGATTCCATCTCTGGGGGCCTCAGTTTGGAAGAACCCCTAACTGATTACTGGTGGGGAGAGGCAAGCCCGGAGTGCTCTGGAGCTACATTGAAGCTACTGTAGAGCTCTCCCGGAGGGCTGACCCATGCTGGGGGGAGTCAAAGAGGAAATGTGCGCTGAGGGACCCTCCCCCGATGAGTTCACTCTCGGCAGTGGGAGAGACTGGACACCTGCTGGGCAGGGCGGGGCAGGGCACAACTTTGATGTCTCCACTGAAAGACGCGGTTTGTAGAAGACACGCCTCAGCCCTGTTCTGAGCACACAGAGTGGGGAGGGGTCTGGCAAAAGGAGGCAGAGTCTCGGAAATAAATAAATAAAGAAAGAACAATAATTACACACCCTGCAGGAACCCGTTGCAAGGCTCAATAGCCCCATCTAATGTACACAGAGTGTGAAAATGCCCTGATAGCAAGGTGCAGAACACACACACCTTATGGGACTTGAATCAGAGGTCCAAGATCCGAG
>NW_007731861.1:0-8160 GCF_000696425.1 Galeopterus variegatus
TCTTCCACTTACTATCCACAAATTGTGAAGGCCTATTGTTCACCCCTCTCAGTTTTTTTTTTCTTATTTCTGTAATAAACCATCTGGGTATTCTTTAAAAATTATTTTTGATTGGAGTGATTACTAAATTAAACGCCTTTATTTATTTATTTTTTTAGCAATGTTGCCAAAAGCTGAGCAAATTGTGTTTTCTTCTTAAAGAAGGGGTACTCTATAAAATAAAGATAAGTATGTTTTTCAGAAATAATGAAACAAATTCTAGAAAATTGTGGGTGGGTTAGCTATTCATGACTGAGGCTATTTTTGTTTTTATTATTTCCTGAAGGGCATAGGTAGTCTGTAGCGTGAGTTATTGAATAAACAAATCGAGTTCGCTTCAGTCCTTACTTGTTTTTTATCAGGATTTTCAGCAGCAATGTGCTAAGTGATACCTCACCCCTTCCACATCCTGCCCAGTCCCGGATGCAGTGGGAAAAAATGCAGCAGATGCCAACTAGGAAGCTCCACGGGCACATGCAGCTTTTGGCTGAAGTTCTGTTTATCTGTATACTTTGGCGAAGCAGGGGGGAAAAAAAAAGAGAAAAAGAACAAAGGTTCTTGTTTAAGATAATCTATTATAGGTGGGAATGAAAGGAAAGTTCTTCTAAGCTCTTTCAAATCGGATTAGGATACTCGCTGTCCTGTCCACATCTTGCTTCTTTCTTTCTTATACAGTCCCCACCAAACGCATCTGTGCACCCAGGTCGTTGATGGTCACCTGCCTGGAATGCCCTTTCTGTTCTTCTCTTCCTGGTAAAAGCTAATTTATTAAGTTCTAGAGCAGGTTCTTTCTTCTCCTTAGAGCCTTCCCTGACTCTCTACTTAACATGGGTCTCTCCTTGTCCTGCCCATCCTTATAAATGNGTGTTAGCTGTTGGAATTTCATCTTTAGACTACAGCCTTGGAATTATTCCTTTTTTTAAAGGCTTGCTCATCACTAGAAGGAATTATTCTTAACTGTGCTTTTGTGCACATCCCATATCAAATCCGTTGGGATATCCTATTGGCTCTACATTTAAAATACATCTATAACCCAACACTTTTTACCACCATCGCTGGTAAAATACATGGGTTTGAGTCACCGTAATCTTTTGCCTGGACTTCTGCGGTAGCCACCCAACTGGCCTCTCCATTTCAACCCTTGCTCCAGCACAGTCTATTTTTAACAAAGACGGCACAGTGATTTTTTAAGAAATATAAATCAGATCATGTCATTCCTGTGCCTCAGACTGATTTCTCTAATGTCTTTTAATTTCACTCAGAGTAAAAGCCAAAGTCCTTCCAATGACATCATGATTTGGCCCCAGTTATTCTCCGAACTGACGTCCTCCTCCTCTGGGTCTAGGCCATCCATTTCACTCTGGCCTCCTTGCTTGTCTGTAAACGTGCCAGGCATGCTCCTGCTGTGTAGTCCTTGCACAGATTCTTCCTCCTGCCCGGCACATGCTTCCCTCACTCCTTCACCTTCTTCCAGTCTTTGCTGAAATCATAACTTCTCAGAGGGTTCTGCCCTGCTATATATAGTACTACCTTATGTCATTTCTTGTAATTTACTTATTTATTATGTTTTTATCTTTGCCTTCCTACACTGGTATGTAACTTCTGTGAGAGCTGGAATATTTGCTGGTATATTCACTAGTGTACCCCAGACACTCAGAATAGATTCTGGTACATAAGAGGCATTCAGTAAATAAATGACTAAGGCATAAGTGACATACCTAAGTTCAGAGTCTGTGCTTCCATTACACTCTTCAAATTTTATAGCCAGTCAGAATTTGATATCAAAATTTAACATTTCAGAGTTTGGGCTGGTGCCACAAGGAATAAGATTAATGTATCTTGGGTTACAGATATTACTAGGAAATCACCCTCCTGCTTTTTAGTTGATTGATGGATCAATCAACCAACTTTTAAAAAAGAAATTATGAAAACTTTCTGATATGAATTGAGACATTGGAACCTTATTTTATTCAGGTAGTTGGGACAAGGGTAACACATATTTTGTCATTTTGTAGTGTGTAGTCTTTGCAGTTTATGAATTGGATAGTATAAAGGTTAAGAGCATTATTCTACAGCTGGACTACTTGGATGCAAGTTCTGGCATCATCATTTATTCCCTGGGACATCTTGGGCACATTACTTAACTTCTCTGTCCCTCAGTTTACTCATCTGTAAGGTGGGGATGGTATAGTATCTATGTCATAGGCTGTCTGTGAGGATTGGGGATTAATTAACTGAAAGAACTTAGGATACTTCCCAGCACATTCTAAGCACATATAAGAATTTTGTTGTTGCTACTGTTATTGTTTTCTTTTTAAAATTAGATAGAGGTCCTTTATGTATCTCTACAGTCAAGGTTATAATTTTATCCATGTATAACTGAGTCCATGGTTTGAAAGTGTTTTTATATTGCTCTTTTGTCAGCATTTAGTTCCTATTTACAAAAACTTCCTATCGTGGCTTAGAAACCACTATATGCCTGTTCTAGATCATAGATTTATAATGTATCTGAGCATGGGAGTCAGTGATTACAGACTGTGTCCCTCTAAGCATATCATAGGTTAGTGCATCTTCTTAGTGCTTCCATTAAGTGTTTAAGTGAAGTTATTTTACAAACTGCTCCAATGCAACAATGCTATTTTGAGCGGGCATGAAACATCACTAAGGAAGGGGTGTAGCAGAAACTGTCGAGTTACTGGGTTGATTTTTTTGGGGGGGTTAGATTCTCATTCTGAACAGAGGAGATAAGCTTTTAATACAGTGGCTATACAGATTATTTACTTAACCAACAATTTATTGAGTAACCAAGACTCTGTTAAGCTCCAGGGTTACAGAGAATCGTGTAGAACACACAGCTTAGGGAAACACAGAGAGACCAAATCATTATAATATATTTATAATACTTGTGTTTATAACAAATCATTATAATACTTCTGGGATGATTGCTGTCAACATGTGGACACTAACTAGTCCTAGTTGGGCTGCAAATGGCTGTCCTGGTGTTGGTGGTCATCTAACATCCTGATGGGGGAGAGGCCTCATTCTATACCTGGATTTCACCACAGCCGTTTACATGCTGTGTGGCCTTGGACACAGTAATTGATCTCTATAAACCTCAGTTTCCCCATTTGTAAAACTGGGGTATTGATAACCACTGTCAAGCATTGTTTTGAGCATTAGTGATAATGTGTGTAAAGTATGTCCCTGATTCAAAGTGTATACTCCGTGAATGTTGCCTGTTATTATTATTATATCTTTATTGAATATTTAAAGCCATGGAAAAACCCTAAGAATACATCTGTGTATTCCTTTTAAGTTAAGAATTTAAATTGGTGAGAGAGATCGAGACCACTATCATGAAATGCCTGTGTTTAGCGTGCAGGTTACCACCCGTACCTCGGCTGTGTAGTGATGGCTTTAGCAGTTCTGCAGACTCTTCTGGCAGCCTTCAGGCCACCTTTACATGACCCAAGGTATAATTTTTATATATAAATGCTCTTCATGTGGGTATTATTAATTGGCAAACTAATTCCTTTTCAACTGGAAACATTTGCATTTTGTAAAATTCAGTGATAAATTGTATTTACTTTGAAAGACTTTAAAATGTATTTTAGATACCTAACTTTCAGGCAATAGGGGAAATCACATGCTTTTTATTCTTTTAGGAACTAATTGTAGTTCCATCACTTTTAAGAATACTGTCTGGTTCTTTATTTTGGTAGAAGGCAAATGTTTAACTGGACTCACTGGAGTATGGGAACAGCTGCTAGAATAATAGCAGGTGAGTAATTGTGATGCCACTTATGCATATATAATTGCTGGTTGTTTATATTGCAAGTTGTAATTTGGCTTAAATGATTTTTAGATGCATTAGTAATTGGGGTAATTGGTTGTTAAGGAGAAATCAGCCTTAAACATTAAAATCCAGAAAGTAATTTCTAGAGGTAACTGCTTAGTCACTCTGTCAGTTTTAAGTTTAAGGATTTACGAATGACTTTAAAACTCTCCTTTTTAAGACTTTTTTTTGCTTTTGCCTTTGCTGGCAGCATATGCTATGCTGATGATCAAACATTTGAGCAGTTCAAGGTGAGGGTCATTTGTGAGTGGGGTTGAGTGGTCTGTTGGGTCCGAGCCCTCCACCTCCAGGTCCTCTCCATGGTGCTGCCAGGGTAGCGTGGTTTTCAAAAGTCGAGTATGATTATCCAGTACATTGTGACGCATTCTATAATAAATACGTAAGCAGGTAACTCCTCCCCTAACATTTCTACAGTCTGTGGGATTCTGTAGTCTGTGGAAGAGGGAGGACAATCAGCAAGGTTTCCATACTTTTCTCCCTTCCTACATTGCAGACTTAAAACTTTCTAGAAAGTTTGGGTGCCTCTTTTTTAACAATGGTAGATCAGAATTATAATTTCCCATCTTGCACCATTTGGCCTTACAATAAAAAAGAGACTAAATTAACTGTTTGGTCTTAAACATTAATCTCACTCATCTCATAAACTCCTTTAGCATGTTTTACTGGATGTAATTCACACACATGTACATACACACAGTTCTCTCTCTTGGGGGGGAGTACATCTGAATATAATTTTTTCTCTTTTACGCTTAGTGGCAGCAATCTTCCTGGGAATGGATTTACCAGGACTGAATCTTCCTGATCCATGGAAAACCTATGCAATGATTGGGTTTGTAGCCTGGCATGTCGGGACCGAGATTGTTCTGGAGATACATGCTTACCGACTCTCTCGAAAAGGTAACCTGCTCAAACAGCCATGTTATGTCGAATCACTTTTACACAAACTATTGGAATATAAATAATTTCCTGATACTAATGGTTGACTATTACATGGTGGCTCATTAAAAATTTCTGTTGTGATTACTCAGCCAGTGGTAGAAACTGTGGACATTTTCTGTCTTTGTTTTTTTACATTCATTAGTATTAGAATTTGTGAATAAAATATAAAGGAAAGATTTTAGTTTTCAGAGAAGTCTTCTTTTTAAGTACTTTTTCTTTGTGTGCTGGTCTGATTTGGAGCCGGTACACACTAGGAATTCTGAGTGCCTGGAATTAGGGAACTGTGCCTGTGTTGGAGGAAGAAGACACTCAAAGTCGACACGGGGCAGAACTGTAGACAACTTGCCGACTTGACAGACTTACTGTGACAAGGTCGGGTTGCCATGTACAGAAATATATAACCAGGCGAAGAGTCCTCTGTGTCTTATCTAGTTTTCAGCCCCCAAAATAAGTGAGGTTGGCCTTCTACAGACAAAAACTCTTTGTTCTTTAGTTTATATGTTGTGAACCTATGAGCCTGGGAGGCTTTTAGGAGCTGAGTAGTCCTGCCTGCCACTTTTGGTTCTTGATAAGGTTACATACATGCGGCTTTTGATGACCACTGAATTATGGCCTACTGTTTAAAATACATATGGAGTAAAACTTTGATCATTATCACATTAATTAGATTGATTTAGCCTTTCCACGATATATACATATATCAGAACATTGTGCGGTACACCATAAATATATACAATTTTATTTGTGAGTTAAAAAAATAAAATTTAAAAAAGCAAACAACTTAGATTGTTAGGACTTCGATGTGGTGTTATTGACTAGAAGAAGAGGGTATATTTTAAGTCCTTTGACAAGTGTGTGCTGTAGCCAGCTTGTCACAATTTGTGAGAGGCTTAAATATTCAGGAAGTTTGCAACATTTAGTATCTTGAAATAGGAGAATTTATACCCTGGAAATTGGTGAACACTACAAATTTACCTGCATAACACTGTCCTTGTAAATTTTTGTTGTTCTCGACAGAGGAAATATTGGATGATGTTAGAATTCAGATCCTTCAGTCATTTACTGCAGCTGAAGCAGAGGTAAGTCCTTTTCTTGTTTATTGACACAACTTTAATGGTAGTACTTTCTTTCATATCTCAATTTTTCTTTCAGGGTCATGCTTTTAAAAAGGCAGTGTTGGTGATTTATGTCTGTGGGAATGTGACTTTTCTCATCATATTTTTATCTGCAATCAACCACCTATGAGCAAGCAAAGACCTTGGATTTTGCAGGCCAGGTGATAATTACCATCAAACCAAAGAAACTCGAAGCCTGTACTGACTCCCTGGAGCATATTTGTGAATTGTAATTTGGAAGACCAGGATCATTTCATAGAGGAATCCTGATGTCTAGTCTTTAGAGATCAACATTCAAGAGGGTCGTATAGACCATAAACTGACATCAATCCCTTGTGTGTGATTTTGAGTCTTAAAGGGAAGGTTGTACTTGTGTAGAAATGACTCTTCAAATATTTCATGCCAAGATTTTAAGAATGTTAGCATTTAAGAAAATAAACAAAGATGATTTGGAGAAACAACAAATGTCATCAGGATAAAAAGGAGATTGTGTTAAGGTAAATATACTTTGGACAACAAAGGTGCTGTGGTACTTTAAAGAAAACATTTATTTTTACTATTTTCTGACATGATCTATGTTCTGTGTATTTTGTTACTTCTCTGGTAAATGTGGAAGTGGAGCTGACACTATTGTAGATTTTATTAACATTTAAATATATTATGAATATTATAACTTCTTTCTTAGCAAGTATGCACCTTGTGCTTAAAGACTCTTTATATATTCAACTACAAAGCCGAAATGGCATTTTATATATTTGATTTAAGTCTTTATAGCATTTGGAGATTGTAGACTTGCATTTCAAAATTGGTAAAACTCACCCTTGTGGACATATCTAGCAGCTATTTTTTTTCCTTGTGAAAATTAAATAATATGGGTTGTTCTGTTTTGTTAGAAGTTCCTGATTATTGAATCAAAATAGTCAGTGTTATTTTCCTTCTATTCCAATAATATATCTTTTTTATTGTCGGGTCTTATATTTGCTATGAGGACTTCTAACCAGTGGGTGGCGCTGTAATACCGAAGTACAGTACGGCTCTGTTCCGGCTTCCTTGTGCTGATTCATTTTTCGTATTTAGATAACGTTAATGGAATGACATTTCCCTTAAACTTCAGCAACTGTTTCTAATGTTTATTTGAAAAATTTCTGCATTTTGAGCAATCTTAGATTATGGGTTAGAAACTTAAATTAGGGACCAATGTTGTTTTCTAGTTCATTTCTGTTTGTTTTCTATTATTTACAACAATTGTTTGCTATTTCCCTTCGCATTCCCCAGACCCTGTAACAAGTGGATACAACTGCCTAGTCAAAGGAAACAAGCAAAACCGGACATTTTTAAAATAAAAAAGTTTAGGAAGTTATACTTTATTTCTTTAAGTATTCTTTCTGACTATTTCGCAGTTTTTGCTTGGTCCAAGAACCTTATTTCTATTTGTTGCACATAATAGCCTCACCTGTGTGTCTTACATTTTTTACCAGGTAAAATGATGTGCAAGTTTTGTTTTTGTTCCTCATATAGGTGTTTATCGTTATGTAGCTTAGGGTTTGGATATGAACTTTTTGTGTTCATACTCTATAAAATAAAGATAAGCATGTTTTTCAGGTGCTATACTACTTACAGTCTAAACTTCTTTTTTGAATGTCTTTATTTAAGAAATAAAACCCCCCAAATACTTACTGTAGCAGATTAAATGTATACTAAAGTATTTTCCTCCAGTTTTCTGTTGTAAGGAACTTAAAGATTAATACATTTCCCTTAATAAGTTATATTCTATATCTGACAAGGAAAAATTCTTTTAAGGGAAAGATGAGCCTTGATGTGTTTAGTGTTCAAATATATGAGCTATTTTCTTTTTCTTTTTTTACTTATTCATATGTTGGCACGATTTTGCTGCTGGGCAGTATGGGATCCGATATGTTGACACTATTTTGATTCATCAACTGACATAAAGAGTTGTCCAAAGAAATCTTTGTCATTTAATCTTAATAGACTAACTCTTTTCTTTAGGACCAATTTATGATTCTTCCACTTACTATCCACAAATTGTGAAGGCCTATTGTTCACCCCTCTCAGTTTTTTTTTCTTATTTCTGTAATAAACCATCTGGGTATTCTTTAAAAATTATTTTTGATTGGAGTGATTACTAAATTAAACGCCCTTATTTATTTATTTTTTTAGCAATATTGCCAAAAGCTGAGCAAATTGTGTTTT
>NW_007731861.1:8746-10840 GCF_000696425.1 Galeopterus variegatus
AGCCTTCCCTGACTCTCTACTTAACATGGGTCTCTCCTTGTCCTGCCCATCCTTATAAATGGGGTGGTGGTGGCATGAGAGGCAGCCGATCCTGTAAATTAAAGAACACCGGGAGTTGGAAGACTGAGCATGCATATTTGCTTGTTGATTTACAAGCTGAATGTCCTTGGGCAAGTCCCTTATCTTCTCTGAGCCCCATTCCTTCATCTGTAAAGCCCATGTCACAGAGCAGCGGGGAGGATTGAATGAGGTGATGCCAGCAAAACCCACTTGCTTTGTACACCTCATCAATGATGTCTTCGCTATTTGATTACACTGTTAAACATGAATAGCTTTTGCATATAAAATGTGTACTTTTTATCTTGTAAAAAATATTTGATGTTCATCTGTAAACATTACACCAAATGAAATAAGCCAGACTCAAAAGGACAACTATCGTGTGATTCAATTTATGTAAGGTACCTAGAGTAGTCAGATTCACAGAGACACAGGTAGAATGATGGTTGCCAGAGGCTGGGGGGGAAGGGGAAAGGCAGCTATTGTTCAATGGGTACAGAGTTTCTGTTTGGGATGATGAAAAAGTTCTGGAAGTGTGTAGTAGTGATGGTTGTACAACACTGTGAATTTACTTAATGCCCTGAATTATACATTCAAACATGGTTGAAATGGTAGATTTTATTATGTATTTTTTACTACAGTAAAAAAAGTGGAGTAAAATTGAATGTTCATAGCAATGGTATTTACAATAGCCAAATGATGGAAACAACCCACAGGTCCATTGATGAATGAATAAATAAACAAGTTGTGGTACTGTGTTAGTTCATTTTTGTGTTGCTATAACAGAATACCTGAGACTGGGTAATTTATAAAGAACAGAGGTTTATTTGGCTTATGATTCTGGGACAGCTGCATCTGGCGTGGGCCTCAGGCTGCTTCTACTCATGGCAGAAAGCAGCAGGCAGCTGACAGGTACAAGCAGATCACATGACGAGAAGAAGCAAGAGAGAAGGGAGGTGCCAGGGTCCTTTTAAGCAACCAGCTCTCACAGGAACTAATAAAGCTGAGAACTCACTCACTACCCTCACCCCCCAGGGAGAGCATTAATCCATTCATGAGGGATCCACCCCCACGACCCAAACAGCTTCCAACACTGCCATTTTGGGGATCAGATTGCCACATGAGTTTTGGGGGCCAACACATCCAAACTCCATCAGTCACATACTCAGCCATCAAAAGGAATGAAGTACTGATACATGCTATAATAAGGATGAACCTTCAAAAAATTATGCTAAGTAAAAGAAGTCAGACACAAAAGGTCACATATTGTATAATTCCACTTATATGAAATATCCAAGATGGGTAAGTCCATAGAAACAGAAAGCAGATTGATGGTTACCAGGGGCTGTGTGGTGGGGTAGGGGTGGGGGCAAGGAGGGAATGAATGGGAAGTAATTGCTTAATGGGTATAAGATTCTATTTTGGGGGTGATGCAAATGTCTTGGAACTAGATAGAGGTGGTTGGTAGTTGCACAATATTGTGGATGTAAGAAATGACACTGAATATCCACTTTAAAATGGTTAATTTTTTTAGAAAACGAGGTGGAAAAGGGGAGGGGAGGGTGGAGGGTGAGGGGCTAATGAGGAATTGGTCATTGCACACAGAGAATGATTGTGTATTGTAATGATGAATAAGCTAACTGTACTGATCTAACCACCACATGTTGTACACAATTATTGAAAATCAACATTGTACCCCACACGTATGTATAATAAATTATCTAAAAAAAAAATAAAAAAAAATAGTTAATTTTATGTTGGGTGAATATCATCTCAGTTAAAAGAATATTTGTCTTATGACTACTCTTGGATTATACCTTTGGGTAAAAAAGGTTTGGAGTTTTTGCCGACTATAAACTTGGTATCAGTTTAATTTCTTATTTTGTTGTTAAAGAAGCTAATGTAATTGCATATTATGCCTGGTCATATACCTGTGGTTTAGGGGAGAGGAAACTCCTAGAGCATATACTAAGAAATATATCTTTTCCACATGAGATTTTATTCGCATGTAAAATAAATTGTACTGTGCTTTGGGTT
>NW_007731861.1:11586-12868 GCF_000696425.1 Galeopterus variegatus
TATATCTTTTCCACATGAGATTTTATTCGCATGTAAAATAAATTGTACTGTGCTTTGGGTTCCTAGGAGGACCTAAACAAATGTTTTGATTTTTAATCAGACACTGATGTATGGTAATCAAACTTTGGGGATAAGAATTTCCTGACACCATACATTCTAAATATCTGACTTCCACTGCCAATAATGTCTGAGTATTATCCTGCCAAACTGATCCTCCTCCAGAAAACTGGTGTAAATTAAAAAAAAACAAAAACAAAAAAACAGCTACTTGCAGGCCCCAGAGAGTTAGCAGAAGTGGGAAGATTCTGGTGAGGACACACTCAGAGGAAAAAAACTATTTGGAGTGAGCTCCCTGTTTTCACTTTTTAGCCTCAGCGAAATTGCAGTCAGTATGGTGCTGGGTCACAGGGGAACAGGTGGAAAAACTTCATTTTTTCTGGTATAGGAAATCAGAAAACTGATGGCTGCAGCCATCAGTTTCTTCTTGGTTCAGTCTTGGTAGTTTGTATGTGTCCAGAAATTTATCTATTTCCTCCATATTTCAAATTTGTTGGCATATATTTCAAATGTGTGGCATGAAGTTAAAGCAGTGTTTAGAGCTGTGCTGTGAAATAGCTTAGCCGCCAGTCATATGTAGCTATTTACATTTAAAGTTAAATTAAATTCAGTTTCTTAGTCAAATTCAAGTAGTTAATAGCCACACGTGGCTAATGGCTACTGTACTGGACAGCACAAGATGAACATTTTCATCATCACTCCAAGTTCTCTTGAACATGCTTACTCAGAGGAAAATATAATGCCTTAAATGTTTACATTAGTAGAAAAGAAAGATCTAAAATTCATAATCTAGTTTTTTACCTTAAGAAGGAAAGAAAGAAAGAAAAAAAAAGAAAGAAACAAAGAAACAAAGAAACAAACAGTGAATTAAACTCAAGGTAAGTAGAAAGAAACTATAAAGATAAATGCAGAAATCAACAAATGTAAAATGGACAAATAATAGGGAAAAATCACTGAAAGAAAAGCTGATTTTTAACAGAAATTAATAATATTGGTAAACCTTTAGTCAGATAATCAAAAGAAGACCCGAATACAAATAGTAGCAATAAAAAGGGACAATGCTATAGATACTGCAGATATTAAAAAGAAAATTAGAAACCATCATGTACGACTTCATGTCAATAAATTCAACAACCTAAATAGAAAGATTCCTTAAAAACACACAAACTACCAAAAGTGATCTAAGGAAAAAAAAAAAAAAAAAAAAAAAAAAAAAAAAAAAAAA
>NW_007731861.1:13688-15197 GCF_000696425.1 Galeopterus variegatus
AAAAAAAAAAAAAAAAAAAAAAAAAAAAAAAAAGAAAAGAAAAAATGGAATAGTCCTATATCAATTAGAAAATTATATTTGTAGAGATCTGCATGGAATCTCAATGGACAGCAAATAAGCCAAAATAATATTGAAAAAGAATAAAATTAGAGGCCTCACAGTTCCTGGTTTTTAAATTACATATATATTACAAAGCTACAATAATCAAAATAGTGTGGTAATGGCATAAAGTCATACTAACAGACAGAATAGCTAACACTGAAATAAACCTTCTTGTATATGGTCAGATGATCTTTGACAAGGGTGCCAAGACCACTAAATGGGGAAAGAGCAGTTTCTTCAACAAACGGTGCTGGGAAAACTGGATATCCACAAGCAAAAGAATAACGTTGGACTCTTACCTTGCATCATATACAAAAAATTCACTCAAAATGGAATAAAAACCTAAACTTAAGACTTAAAGCTTTTCTTTTAGAAGAAACATAGAGGAAAAGCTTCATTCCATTGTACTTGGTAATGATTTCTTGGATGTCACAATAAAAGGCATAGACAACAAAAGCAAAAATATACAAATGGAACTACATCACACCCCAAAACTTCTGCACATCAGAAGAAACAGATGAAAATGCAATTTACAGAATGGGAAAAAATATTTGCAAATCATGTATCCAATAAAGTGTTAATATCCAGAAAATATAAGAACTCCTAAACTCAACAACAACAAAAAACCCAAATAACCTAATTAAAACATGGGCAAAGGAATTCAATAAGCATTTCTTCAAAAAAGATATACATATGGCCAACAAGCTATGAAAAGGCATTCAACATCACTAATAATTGGAGAAATGAAAATCAAAAGCACAGTGAGATATCACCCCACGCCCATTAGGATGGCCACTATCAAAAAACCGGAAAATAACAAACGTTGGTGAGGTTGTGAAGAAATTGGAACCTGATATTGACTTCTGCTCAAGATGGTAGGATAGACGGTACCCAGCATCATTTTCTCCCACAATCAACCAATTTCCAACTATTAAAAAGCAACAACTGCCAAGCTGGGGCCACTAGAGTCCAGTGGAAGAGGAGGAGAGACCTACGGAGTTCATGATGGTGGGAGAAACTGTGATGAGAGAAAGAAAGAACCACTTAGACCGTTCTGAGCCCCAGCCACTTCAAGGCTGGCCCTGGTGAGCACATGGAGCAAGATCTGGCAAAAGCCACAGCTGTGCCCTTCCTATGAAGTTTTTTGGAAGCTGCAGGGGAGAGGAGGGTCTTGGTGGCCCCCAGGCCAGCTGGACCACTAACAGTGTTCCCATGGACACACATAGGAGTGAGCACCCACAGACGACTGAAAAATGGAGCCACTCAGAGGCTGGTGAGTCATTACAAGGGACTGGCACATGGCCCGTCCTGTGGGATATGTTTACAGTGCAGGCGGTGGGGGAGACAGGCTCACTGGGGGAACACTAGGGCACAGCATGGACAGCTGATCTGCGCTCCAATCAGCTC
>NW_007731861.1:15428-29437 GCF_000696425.1 Galeopterus variegatus
CACATAGGAGTGAGCACCCACAGACGACTGAAAAATGGAGCCACTCAGAGGCTGGTGAGTCATTACAAGGGACTGGCACATGGCCCGTCCTGTGGGATATGTTTACAGTGCAGGCGGTGGGGGAGACAGGCTCACTGGGGGAACACTAGGGCACAGCATGGACAGCTGATCTGCGCTCCAATCAGCTCCGGACAACTCAGTGGAAACTGGACAGGAATGTAGAACTGCAGTGGGTGCAGGTTGCTGAAAAAACTCAGGCCCAGACCAGCGTTTCCACACAACCCAGGTGTACCAGACCTCACCAGACCTGGAAGTGCTTACAAGGTCATCAGTTAAAACTTGAGCTGAACAAAAAGTCTTCCCCAGAGAATCAGCAGCAAAACAGCAATTTAGCTCAACCACAGGGCTCAAGTGCTGGTTCCTACAGGAAGTGCCTCCATTTTAGAAATAACCAAAGGACAACAAATTAGTTCCAGTGCAGTTTAAGTGGTGGGGGCAGCTAATAATACAACGCAGGACTGAAAGAAAAAACAAAAAACCCACAGATCAGAGACAAAATTTTGATACTAACCAGTAAAGGTCTAACACCACCAAAGAACACCTATAAAATCTAGAAGGACTGGAAGCCCCCCAGGCTTCCAAGCTAGGGTGGGGAGAGGGCCAAGGGCCTCAGCCATGCTCTTCGATGTCCACAGCCAGTCCAGCCATGACCACCGGGCCACCACCAGAAGTGCCCCAGGCTCCTGAGCTGAGGAGATGGGGGGCTGAGGGCCTCAACCATGTCTTCTGATGTCTGCATCCAGCCCAGCCACGACCACCAGGCTGCTGATGCGCTCTTAAGCTGGGAGGGTGGGTGGCTGATGGCCCAGCCAAGACTGAGCAGCTGGAAGCCCCTTGGCTCTTCTGCCGGAATGAGGGGGGTGCCACAGGCCTCAACCGTGACTCCTTCCCCTTTCCTTGTCCTCGCATCTTATCCCCGTCCCATTTCCTCTCTCCCCCTCTGCCCCAACTGCTCTGCAACATCTTAGAATGTAAAAAAAAAAAAAAAAAAATAAGTACAAACAAATAAAATCTGCCAAACAGAGGGGGAAAAAAAAAAGAAATTGGAAACTTTTTGCATTGTTGTTGGAAATGTAAAATGGTGTAGCTATTATGGAAAATAGTATGGAGGTTCCTCAAAAAATTAAAAATGGGGGGGGGTTGGTCCGTTAATTAAGTTGGTTAGAGTTCAGTGTTATATATAACACCAAGGTCAAGGGTTTGGAGGATCCCCGTATACTGGCCAGCAGTCCACCCCCCCAAAAAATTTCAAAAGCAAACGTAGAAAGTTACATAGATGTAAATATAACACCAAGGTCAAGGGTTTGGAGGATCCCCGTATACTGGCCAGCAGTCCACCCCCCCCAAAAATTTCAAAAGCAAACGTAGAAAGTTACATAGATGTAAAAAAAAAAAAAAATTAAAGGTAGTATTACCATGTGATCTAGCAATTCCACTTCTATGTATATATCCAAGGGAATTGAAATAGGAATCTCTAAAGATATTTGCACACCATGTTCATTCCAGCATTATTCACAATAGCCAAAAGACAGAAGCAACTCAAATGTTGACGTACAGAAGAATGGGTGAAGAAAATGTGGCATGTACTTACAGGGAATATTATTCAGACTTAACGGTAGGGAAATTCTCTTACATGCTACAACATGGGTGAACCCTGAGGACATGATGCTAAGTGAAATAAGCCAGTCCCAAGAAGGAAATACCATATGATCCATTGCTGAGGTACTGAAAGCAGTCAACCTCATAGAAACAGAAAGTAGAACAGTGGTTGCCAGGGGCTGGGGTAGGGGAAATGGGGGGACGATGTTCAATGGATATAGAGTTTCCATTTTGCAAAGTGAAAAACTTCTAGAGATCTGCTCACAACAATGTGAGTATACTTAACACTGCTGAACAGTAACACTTAGAAATGGTTAAGATGGTAAATTTTTTATCACAATTAAAAATAAAGATTTTATTTGTAATTTAAAAACCTTACCAGAAAGAAAACAAACTCCAGCCCCAGATGGCTTCACTGGTGAATTCCAGTGAACTTTCGAGGAAGAACTAATTATTCCTCAAGAACATTTGAGAAAGAACTAATATCAAGTACTCAAACTTTTTCAGAAAATAGAGCAGTAAAGAACACTAACCAACGAATTCTATGAGGCAAGTATTACCCTGATACTAACACTAGACTAAGACGTCACATGGAAAGAAAACTACAGATTATATTCCTCATGAACATAGACATAAAAATCCTTAATTAAAAAAAAATCCTTAATGAAATATTAGCAAATGAAATCCAGCAACTTACACAGAGGATAATGCTCATTCATCATGACCAAATGAGGTTTATCCAAAAAGGCACTGTTGGCATAACATCAGTCAATGAAATTCACCATATTACAGGATAAGGAAGAAAACTCATCTGATCATCTCAATAGATGTACAGAAAGCATTTGAGAAAACGAAGAACTCATTTATGGTAAAAACGCAGCAAACTAAGAGTAGGAACTCCTCAAAAGTGCATTTATGAAAAGTCCACAGCTGCCATCATGCTTTTATTAAGGAGCGAAAGATAATATTTCCCCTCTGAAGATTGGAACAAGTCAAAGGACGTCTGCTCTATGCATTTATAGTCAACATAGCACCGGAAGTCCTAGTCAGTGCAATCTGGCAATAAAATGAAATAAAAATCGCAAGGTTGGGGAAAGAAGTAAAGTTGGTATTTAAAGACAAACCTGACCATTAAGTAGAAAGTCCTAAGTAATATATGAACACTACTAGAACTAATTGAATTTATCGGAGTTGTAGGATATGAAGTCAGTATAGAAAACAATTTTAACTTTATATGCTAATAATGAAAAACTGGGAAAAAAAATAAAAAGCAAGTCCAGTTTTAACTGTATTAAAATAATAAAAATCTTAGGAATATATTTAATGAAAGGTGTGCAAGATCTGTGCACTATAAACTAGAAAATATTGTTGAGAGAAGTTAAAATAGACCTATGTGAATGGAGAGATACGTCATATGCATGGATTGGCAAATTAATATTAAGAGGAAAATTCTCCCTAAATTGATCTATAAATTCAATTTAATCCCAATCAAATCCTAGCAAGGCTCATTTGAAAGGACTGGCAAACTGATTAAAATTCATATAGCAAGACAATGGACCTTAAATGGTCAGAACAATTTTCAAAAAAGAAGGCAAGGTAGCAACGAGCATGCTTAGTGCCCAGATAATTGGTTTTATACCATTCTTCAATAAAAGAAATCAGAGACCCGTGAAGAAATTGCTGATTCTAGGACTGGGGCAGGAAATATACAGGACGAGCTTGGGTCGTCTTGCAGTGCCAGTTGTAATTTCAACTGTCAAGGTCATCAAAAGAAGGAAAATCTGAAAAAGAGGAGCCAAAGGAAAAATGACAACTGAAAGTACTGTGGTTTTCTATATGGGAGCGTGGAACAGAAAAAGGACATCAGTAAAAAGTAAGGAATAAACTATGGGACTTTAGTTAATAATAGTGTATCACTACTGGTTCATTCACGGCAACAAATAGACCATACTCATATCAGAAGTCAAAAACAACTGAAAGTACTGTGGTTTTCTATATGGGAGCGTGGAACAGAAAAAGGACATCAGTAAAAACTAAGGAATAAACTATGGGACTTTAGTTAATAATAGTGTATCACTACTGGTTCATTCACGGCAACAAATAGACCATACTAATATCAGAAGTCAAAATAGGGGAAACCGCGTGTGGGCTGTATGGTAACTTTGTAATACCTTCTCAAATTTTCC
Organism: Galeopterus variegatus; assembly: GCF_000696425.1. Taxonomy (NCBI): domain Eukaryota; kingdom Metazoa; phylum Chordata; class Mammalia; order Dermoptera; family Cynocephalidae; genus Galeopterus; species Galeopterus variegatus. The sequence continues at coordinate 19,274 of NW_007731861.1, forward strand.
ATTAATCTAAAACTGTTCTTAAAGTCTAGTTTAAAAAAAGAAAAAGATAGGGTTGGAGGACTCTTCCTACTCAATTCCAATACTTATTATTTCCGGTATTAATGACCATAACTAAAGTGTGGTATTGTCATGAGAAATACGAAGGTACTTCAAAAAGTTTATGGAAAGACAGAATTAAAAGGTAATGTGAATCTTTCCATGAACTTTTTGAAGTACCCTTGTATATAGATAAATGGAACAGAACAGAGAATCCATATATAGACCCACACTTATAAGGCCAATTGATTTTTAGCAAAGGCAACAAGGTAATTCAATATGGAAAGTACAGACTTTTAACAAATAGAGCTGGAACAACTAATATCTCTGGAGAAAAATCACCCTTAATGCTTACTTTACTTACTCTTCCCTAAATTTTTACTTATTTCTCTTACTCCATATAACTTGAAAAGGCTCATTGACCTAAACATAAGCACCAAACATAGAAAATATCAAGATATTAAATGATGAAGGACGTAGTGGTGCCAGCCTTAATGTGTGGCATTTCAGGCAAACTTGATGATGGGCAGGACACTTGAAAATCGGATCCTCAGATAACTGTGTGAGGCATGGGGCATTTGCCCCATTTTACAGATAGGGAAACAGGCGGAGGTAGGTTGCTGGTTATGCAGCTGGTGTTGCAGACACTAGCGGTGCCTGTGTCAGACCCCTTTGGTCCATCTCTGCAGTGCTGTAGTGGAGAGTTCGACTAAGTGCAGACGTAACGATGACACCATCCCTCCAGAAGCATGTTCTGTGCTTCTTTCTTCTTATCACTCTGGGCCTTCTCCAAAGTGAAAGAGCCTGTGTGACCCTTGTGTAAGTGCAACTCAGAAGAGTGGGGGGGTCTGCACTCCCGGGGCAACCTTCAATCAATGAGAGATCAGAGCCGGTGGATAAATGCACCAGCATCCTCTCTTTCAGAAAGACAATTTTAGGTGCTTTCTGTGAGATTCTGGTGGAACTGAGTCCCCATTGCCTAGAATGTTGACCTTAATTATGCACCATTATATTGACCATTCTTTCCTGTACCTTTCTTCTTGTGATAAATGCACCAGCATCCTCTCTTTCAGAAAGACAATTTTAGGTGCTTTCTGTGAGATTCTAGTGGAACTGAGTCCCCATTGCCTAGAATGTTGACCTTAATTATGCACCATTATATTGACCATTCTTTCCTGTACCTTTCTTCTTGTTCCTGAGATCACTTGTCCAATAAACCTCTTGTACCCTAAGTCTTAATTTCAGGCTTCGTTCCTCTTTGGAACCAGGAGTGGCCCTAGAAAACAGACACTCAGGATGGGATTCTGGAAATGGATTGTCCACTCAGTGGTCGGATGGCAAGGAGGGCTGTGTGATAAGCGGATGGTGACAAATTTTGGCAGGCTGTACTATTACAATTACTAAGACTCTCACTTGCACTGGATTGAGATGAAGAACAGGTGAAAAGGGAGGAGTTGGGTTATATACTAGCTCTGCACTCGAATGAAAGGGGCAAAGGTATTGTCACGTACTGACGTGCACTGTGAAGTTGGATGCTTTTTGATAACTGCCTTAGAAGCCTTGGAGAAAAAGAATTAGGCCCAGGTGAGCCAACTATTACCTCAGGGAATGCTAGAAAGCCAGATGGGCTCCATGACATTGTTTGGACAGTCCTGTCTTCTGTACCCAGAGGGTAGACTGGGTTGAAAATAAAACCCATGCTTCAACCACAAGGGTGGCTGGGCTACAGAGGAATGTGCAGATTTGACAGGTCACTTATGCTAAAGTCAGAGCCATGAAAAGGAAGGAGTTCCTCAGACCTGGAATGGGGGATTCGTTAAAGGTCCCTCATAAATTTGAACCACCAGTTTTCCCAAAATATTCTAGGCCAGCAGAAGGGTTCTCCCCCTCAGAGAACAGCTGCCCTTTGCAAAACAGCTCAGCTGAGGTTGATGCTTCACAGGTTAAAGCTTGTGCTCCTCAGGATCTTCTTCTTTCACCTCTCATTGCCTTTGGGCCATTAATTAAGGTAAGGAGTTTTCATGCACAGCACCAGCAGGGAAACTCAGTTTCTGTCTCGGGAGTAAACAGACTACCCACTGAAAGACCTGGGGAGCCTGGGTGATCCGTGCTGGCGTGATCCAGGGGGAGCTGTACAGGCATGGATCGTCAGGGTCTTGGATGGAGGGTAGTGTATATAATAAGGCAGGGCAGGGGAGAATTGATTGGCATGGGACTGTTCTTTTTCAAATCAGGATTTAACATCTTGGCAAGAATACTTAGGAATGACATGCTGTACACATTCTTATTAGTCTTGTTTGTTTTTATTGATCGTATATATTTGTGGGGTACAGAATTGAGCATCAATACTGTTATTAGTTTTACTATTAAGATTCTAACTTGTTCACAAGAATCAGTCAAGCATTAGACCCGATTTGTGCTTTTTGACCTATGGGAAGTCCTCCATCCAGCACCCTTCGGTCATAATCAGTCATTGCGCCACAGGGTTCACATTGAACTAAGTGAAAGGAAGGGGGTGATAAGTTAAGAAGAATGAACGTGCCAGTTGTCATCTGTAAAATCATGTGCAGTGTCAAGATAATCCAAACCCAGTCTTACAATATGAGGATAATTATTGCCTGCACTTTTCAGACGTGTGCAAGGGTTTAAAGTCTCTACCAAACCAATTGAACTGGTCCTTAGCAGGAGGATGCAGTTCTCTTAAGGCATTATTAATTTGGGATGATATGTTCACTTGTCAGAGTTGATGATGAATATTTCTGTGATGAGGTGCAATGGCTTCCTAGGGTCTTTTATTCTTTGTATTAGCAAAATTACAATGTCAGTTAATACAATATAGTCAGGATATTTTAAATAACTTTATTCTTAAACTTAACAAGCTCTTATTAGAAATGCTTTGGTATCAATACAATAAAAATATGCTGGTTTTTTCCCCACTGAATCATGTCAAGTAACAGGAAAAGTTAAGCATTCATTTCCCCAAGCTTTTTTGGAATTCTTCACAAATAATGACTACTACTTATTCACATGGCTTAATATGGGAAATTATAATTTTTTGAATTTCAGGAAAAGGAAACAAAAAATATCCAGAAGAGAAATTTGCAAACGTTTCTTAGTTTCTTGTCCAGTGGATGTTTCTGTGGGTGGTACACCTCTTAGATCACTTTTTTCCCCAGCTTTGCCATTCTCATCCTTAAAGCTGCAAATTAAAGGAAAAAGAATAGAGAGAGTTATAAAAATAAGCCCTAAGTTTTACTCTAAATGAGCATTTCATAGAATGCAGGAAAGTTAGAACATACCTCAGAGGGTTTTATCCAACCATGTAAGCATTGTTTTAGTAGCACAAAAAGATAGTAGAAATAATAAGCTATGGTTAACTTAGGGCAGAAGCAGGTTCAGAACTAGAAGGAGCCTATTTCTATAAAGATTAGAAAAATTAGTAGAGCAAACACAGTACAAGTTCATTAAATATAGGATTAGTGCACAATTTCACTATTAGCCATAGTTACACATTCCTGGTCAATGACTGTGTTTTGTGTATATTTCTGAGATATGTACCACTGGGGAAAAAAAGGTATCGACACAAACTCTCCTTCATAATACACAGTACAAGTTCATTAAATATAGGATTAGTGCACAATTTCACTATTAGCCATAGTTACATATTCCTGGTCAATGACTGTGTTTTGTGTATATTTCTGAGATATGTACCACTGGGGGAAAAAAGGTATCGACACAAACTCTCCTTCATAATTGGGTTATCCTTTAGGTCATTAAACCTGGTAGTCCAAAGAAACTCTAGCCTTTGGATATACAGTGACAAAAACAAAATTCTTGATGAATAAAACAATGTGCACCAGGAGTTAAGAGTTGGAGAGATTATAAAATGTCTTTGTCAAGAAATAAGTACGCTTTCAAGTGGCAAAATACCTTTTTTGAGCATATTTTAAGGCTATTGATACACTGGATGTAGAAAGCATTTTTAAAAATGTAAATTTAGAATTTATAACATTCCTTTGGTATCATGCCCTAAGTATTTAGAATTTTAGAGTATAGCTGCTTCAGTCATCTTCCAAAAGTTGAGAGATGCTTTCAAGGCACTGATCTAATGATTATAGTTATGATCTAATATTACATGATCTAATATTACATTCATGTGTAATATGGCCCAAGAACCAGCTATTTAACTGATTGCACAATTTTGTTTAATTAAAAAATCAAAGGGAAGACATGTTCTCTCATTTCTATGCTGTATATTAGTTATCTATTAAAAAAGGAAATGACTCTATCTTTAAGAAGACCTGAGCACAAACATGAAAAGGAATGGGGACCCAATACTTTAACAAATGGTCATTTTTATTGTCACTCCACTTAGGTAAAATATTCTCATTTCAATGAAGTTAAAAAGCAATATTTCCCTTAAAACTTTAAGAGAAATGATCATTTTTCGTGGTAGGGCCAAGAATATTCCCTTGAATTTAGGACTGGCTAAGACAATTTACTTTACTCTGTAGGAAGCAGGATGGACTTTATCGCTGGGAGCTGTTGGACAGTGAGGGGACTGCAGTTCCACAGCGGGAGGTGGACAGAAGGCAGAAGGCAAAGCTTTACGAATTTTCTACTCTTAGATTTTATGGACCTTGACATTGCCCATACCACAAAAAGAGAGCTGGGGTAAGGGACTTTTTAAAGGTGTCTTTTAAGGCAGGGGCAAAGTCCTCTTCCCTGCAGTTACTCCTCACCTTGAGACTCCATGAATCAGGCACACGCTGTGTACCATGGACATTCACTGAGGTTTGTTAGCATCTGCCTTTGTTTCTCTCCTTTCTTCAAGCCTATGGCAAGTAGATTCTGTGAGTTCCAGGTAAATTTGTGGGGCCAGAACGTGTCGGCAATGGAAGGCCCCTTTAGCTAGCAGCCAAAAACACCTGTGCCATCAGCTCTCCTCTAACTCCTCTTTTCCTGCTCTTCTCTGATCCCTGCCTCCTCTCTTAGCAATTCAGATGCTGCCACAGGTTGGCAATTTCAACACTAATAGCATGTAAATAGCCCAGAGCTGAGTTCCCCGACCTCCTCATCCTGAAATGCCACTGACATGTCTAAGAGGGCAGAATAGAGCTAGAAGTACCAGAGTAGGTTGGTGACGACTATCAAAGAAAGCCAGCTGTCTAGCTGATGGGCGTAGAAGTGGGCTCCCAGGAAAAGCATGCTGGGCTCACGCCATGGAGGAAATGTCTGGCACTGAGCTATACCTTAGAACATAACATGTACTAGAAGTACCAGAGTAGGTTGGTGACGACTATCAAAGAAAGCCAGCTGTCTAGCTGATGGGGGTAGAAGTGGGCTCCCAGGAAAAGCATGCTGGGCTCACGCCATGGAGGAAATGTCTGGCACTGAGCTATACCTTAGAACATAACATGTTGTATTTACATTAGCAGATGAATGTAACATTGCCTAAATTTTCCAACCATGTCTTACCCTGTTTAAAATTTTGACTAAAAAAAATCTTGTCTTTAGAATCTCCAGGCTCCATCTTTTTCCACCTTTCTTCCTCCTTCATGCTGTTTTCCACATTAAAAATTGCTCTTAGATAAGGCTTTGATAACCATATTTAGACCAAGGGAAAAGAGACTAACAACATTTAACCATTATGCCTACTATGACTATTTATATTTAATAGGGACCTATACCATAAATAAAAGAGTTGATTGAAATGGTGAGTTTTCAAGTATCATAAGCACTTTTGGGGGGAAGGTGTGGGGAGATGCTCAATTTTCTTGGTGCTTGTGAAATTGAAATGCACAGGTGACTATGTATTCTATGTATATGAATGGCCCCTGATGGCATATGATAATATAATTTACTTATCTATGAGACCCATATAAAAAAAACATATCAGCTCTGTAATCCCTGTGCTGAATTGGAAAACAGGAATGTAAAACAATATCATGATGGAAGGCAAGGAATTTGGAGCATTCTGTTTATAAGATACTTTGATCGATAGTACAGAACGTTGTAGTGTTACTTTGTCTGGAATAGGTTTTCCTGTTTTCATTATTTTAGTTCAGCGGCATGATTAGTGTTGTCTGGAAACATTAGTCACTTCCTTTAATTTTCCATGGGGTAAATGGTTAGGGGAGAAGAAACAAGGGAGTTCAGGAAGAACTCGCCAAGTTCTAAAAAGGGAGGTTTTATAGTGGTTAATGTCACCGCTGTTGACTGTAAACAGGGTGTTTCTCTTTTCTAAGTTTCTGTGTTGTTGTTTTTAAAACAAGTTTATGATGCAACATTTGATCAGGATACAAAGCTCATTCTCAAAATGGGAAGGAACTTTCACTGTGGAGATATAGCATTCAGCTCTGATGGAGGAAGATATACATGTATACTTCCCAAGAAGTTAAAAGTTCAGATAATCATATTTACAGTTGGTATGCCTAATTTAACTACTTAAAAAAATAAAAGAGGATCCATTTTATTGTATTATTGGCAACCCAAGATTGGGTTTATGGTATGCCGAGGAAGAAACATTCTTAATTTGTGCAGATACTATCACATTTCTATACAATTGTCAGGTTCTGCTGCTGAATTAGCTGGTACTTAATATTTATTGCTTTTAACAAGAATTCTCCCATTACAGACATTTAAAAGTACTAACCCTTTCAAACCTGTAGAACTTGTATGTTTTGGTAATTTACATCTTTAGCCAAGATAAGTACAGATATAATACTTGGTTTTGTTAGGTTCTTGTTTATTCTTTATAAATAATAACTAGAATATAATATTTAAGTAATAACAAGAAATCTAAAATTGAAGAGCTCTCACTTTTGTACGAAAAAGTGTTAAAGTTATTTTGCATTCAATGCTAAAATAGCTATAAAGCTATAAAAATCTTTATAGAGAACGAGAAATGCGAAATATATAGAAAATAGAAAAAATAAACATACTAAGTTGGGGAATACTGCAAAGCTAAATGTTACAGATGATGTAAGATAAACTGACAATGTATTTTAAAATGTAGAAAATTTAAGGAAATAAAGTCAGTAAAACTATAAAAGTATAGAGAAATAAGATATAGCAAAGTAATAAAATATTCTGAAAATAAAACTTGTTTCTTGTATTTTCTTGTGAACTTAAGGCAATTTGTTCACTTATGTAGGAAGTCTAAATCACAGAGAGGCACAAACAAGTAGTTGTCATCAGGTTCCAGTGGGAAAAGATATGTTATTGATAATCCAACATATTAGTGACCCCAATATATTCACACACAGCACCACCTCATGACAGAAGACAAATTTCACGTTACTAAGGTCAATCAATGCGATGCCCACATAAAACAAACTTTATTTTCATTTTCTTTATCTTTCAAAGTGACTTAATTACTTTACTGTGCTTATAGTAATTCAGATCAGCATTAATAAAGAAACCTGTGTGTATTAGTTTATGAGGTGGTCAAAGAAGCTGAAAGCAAGAGGGTTTGTTCATGCAAAGAGATTGTCACATGACTAAACAGCAGTGGCATGCCTTTTCATTTTTATTACCTGTTAAAGACGGATCCTCAGTCCCATCTCCAGGTATCTGAACATCAAGCGGAGAATGGTGAACAGGGCTGCCTAAGCTTGCTTCTTGCTCTTTCAGAGAGATGGAGTTTTTGTGAGGAGATTTCTGGCTTGTGTTTTCATGGGGACTAACTTCTGATCTCTTTCTGGGAAGGGGTGTTGGTTTGGCTGGCTGGTACACCTGACTATGGGGAGCTACTGGGTGGTAGGATGGTTTCTCAGCTTCTCCTTCACCCTCCTCCTCCTCCTCATCAATCACAACCAGCTCAGCATGGATGATCCCATCATACCCTGTCAGAAGCCTCTTTTCTTCTTCACTGTCTTCTGCCTGCTGATACCCCATGAAAATCATTGTCACAGGTTCTGTACCATCCATGTCAGCAGGCAGGGAATGAACGATATTGTATCTAACATCTTCCTCATCCTGGCACGTGGGTGAAGAACCTCGGTGTTCTGACTTCCCAACTGTTGTTTCCCTGGGGATCAGTCTTGCCTTTGGAGAGGGCGCATATTTGTCCTGCATGACATTTGGTTCTCCCCGAGGACTCATCAGCCTCTTTTGTGCGGTGGGGAGAGTCTCTTCTGCTTGTTGATTCGTTGACCTGGGATAAGGTATTGGCCGAATGGGACTGGTGTGATTGACGTTGTCGCCCAGTTGCTCTGAAGGTCCGTTGTCCATATTGTGTATGGGTTCATTTCCATCATTGCCCAGTCCATTAGCCTTAATTTTCACCCTTTCTTGAAAGTTTGGTCCAGGGGTTACCTTTTCTCTCTGTGGGGTTGTAGGCCTGCAAAACGGATTGGCATATACAGGCTCGTGATACTCTGTGGGGGACTTAGAGCTTCTCTCCGAAGCTTGTCTTAAAAGGTCTTCTACCTCGACTGGTGCCAGGCCATCGGTGCCGTTGTATGCTGCACTGTCATTAGAGCTCACCGCATACACTGACTTTTGCCCGTCATCATAAACTTTTATTCCTGTACCTTTAAAGTCATCCGATGGGAGGGGTATTGAAGACAGAACTGTACTTTCTCCAGTCTTCAAGTCTTTTTCAACTTTGATTTCCATGGCATACAAAGCTGTTAAGAGACAAATTTGATCTCTGATTTAGTTAACTTTTTCTTTTATAAATTAGCCTGCTTTCACAGTGTTTATTTTTGTATTAAGAATACCCTTTGACATTCTTTTAGTGAGATGTCTATTTTTAATATTTCTGATTTTACTAACTAATTATATAACCACCAACTGTGTAATAACATGGATTTTTATGTAGGAATGTATGAAATTACTGAAATAATGGGAAGGACTGAAGAGAAGCTGATGGTCCCGAATAGTGAAAGTTGTCACTGGGCAATCAAAAGATATCCTCTTTCCGATAAATAAATCCAACAAGACAGATTTACACGGTTTTGCATTTACACTCGAGGGGAGGCATCAGTCTCTTCTAGTTAGGAGGAATACGTTGCACTATGTATTGCAGTAGGTAAAATGCCTCGCACTGTGAATTTTATTAAGTTATATCCTTGTCGCACAGGCCAGCAGCCTGTCAAAATTACAGAGGAGTGTTCTAAAGTTTTCTCAAAGGAGGTTGTTTAAATGTAGAACTGCTATTGAAGAGGGAAGGAGAAGTTTAGAATCACAGTCTTTTTTTTTTTTTTTTTGCCTTATGTTTCTTTTCGTTTTCATTCCACTTTTCAGGTAGAGGAAGGGCTAAAAATAAAGCAATATCAATAGTACTGAAGCAACTAGACTGGTTATTTTTGGGAAAGCTGAGATCTCTTCATAACCCGGGCAAGATCCCTATGGCTGGAATTTAAATCAGCAAGGTAAAGCTAATAGATTCTGGGCAAAATCCCGATGTGGCGATGCTTGGTTTTGTTGTGTCCTCCCACCTTCCTTTCTGATCCCGTCTTGCATTTCATATCTCCTCTATAGTCTGAGGGTTCTTGGCCTTCCGTGGCTACCCAGCTAAAGCTCATCCACACTCAGCCTGTCTCACTGCTCTGCTTTACTCTTCTACATTTAACTCCCTAACATGATATACTAAGTGAATACCTACTGTGTGACTGACTGAGCTAGGAACATAGTAGGTATTCACTAAATATTTGTTGAGTGACTGAATGACTGAAACCCGCAGCTAGGGAGTAGCTTCTCCTTCTACTCTAAAATTCAAAGGTTTCCTCTCTGCCCTAATACAAACTTTCATTTTTCCAGAATCTTTGAAGTATTAGTTTTATGAAAATCATCACCCATGGGGGTAAGTAATGCCTCGACGTCCCAAGGGGAATATTTTCATTTTCAAAAAAGGATCTTAGTAAAACAGAAGAATGCCTACTACAGCGCTCCCGCCGCGGGTTCGGATCCTATATAGGGATGACCGGTGCACTCACAGCGCTCACTGGCTGAGTGCGGTGCGGCCGGTCTCAAAAAGGACAAAAAAAAAAAAAAAAAAAAAAAAGAATGCCTACTGGATGGAACATGTTGGGAGAGATATTTTTCACCAGGGAAGCTTTGCTTTTAAGGGTTTCTTATATCCTTCAGGACTTTATCTTCCCTGTCCCCTCATAGCTTGCT
>NW_007731861.1:29527-34249 GCF_000696425.1 Galeopterus variegatus
AAAAAAAAAAAAAAAAAAAAAAAAAAAAAGAATGCCTACTGGATGGAACATGTTGGGAGAGATATTTTTCACCAGGGAAGCTTTGCTTTTAAGGGTTTCTTATATCCTTCAGGACTTTATCTTCCCTGTCCCCTCATAGCTTGCTAAGAAATAAAATACGTGGAATAATCTCATTATTCTTCCCTACACAAGTGACTCATATATCTCATGGACATTTGTAAAATGGTCCACTGCTTAACCTGGAAGCATAAGATGTCATAGCTAGTTGTGAATATTTGATATTGTAAAATCTAAAATTGAGAACATGCCAGTGAATGCAGATTTCTCATATACCTTTTCTATTTTGTTCATCATCTTCTTTTCTTTCATTTTTCTCCTTTCTTAACCTGGATGGTATGTAGGATTTTGGAAGGTCAGGTATATTAGCATAGATGTCCTCAATTGACTCTGTAAAATTAATATGAATTCAAAATATATTTAGAATATATTTAAAGCAATGAGAAAAATTTCAGTGGGCTTATCAAAAATATCTTGGACATAAAATAGGCTGCTCAAAACATACCTTGTAATGTTTCTTCCTTTTCTGCCTTTACAGACTGCAAGAAGAAAGCATTCTCCATGACTAATACAGTTTGAAAAAATAAAACCTAAGTGTAAATATACTTTCAAGAATTATATAGTATTTGTGGATTCATTTTTTTGGGGAATTATAGTTTTGTAATGCTTACTCTTATTATGTCTTCTGTTGTCCTCTCAATTGATTTTAATTTCTTCAAAATTGCTTCTTCATTGGTTGAGATTTGCAGTTCAGCTTTTTCAAGATCTTGAATCTCTTTCTCAAGCCTGACAACAAAAAGATACTCTTTTTATTGCTCAACACAGTAGAAATGCAGGGTTCTCAAACATATCTTCCCCATATGCAAACTTTTCTTGCAATATCGCATGGAAGTAGCTGGACGCTTTCTAGAACCTATTGTCACACTTAGCATCACACCAAGCCTTACGATTAATACACAGAAGGTACCTAACACCTGACTTCGAAGGATTTTCAATACAAGTGTTTTTTTCTTGACAAAGGGACCTTTTAGGAAAAGCTTTTGACCTTTGTTCCATTTTCTTCATTGCAATTGCTAATGTTACTTCCAAATAAAAAGAGCTATTTCTTTTATAAAGAGATTTAAGTTTAAAACTGAACAAAAAGGAATGGTGCATTTGTAGTTATTATGTAGTTCACCAATTTTTCTTAACCAAGTCTCCATATAAATTATTTGGAGAAAACATGATAATGATTAAAATTGATTTAATAGTCATAGCTATTTAATGCTTAAAAACACTGATTATTTTAGCATTGAAAATAACACTTTGTTTTAATTTCACAGTTTCTGTAGTTCACCAATTTTTCTTAACCAAGTCTCCATATAAATTATTTGGAGAAAACATGATAATTATTAAAATTGATTTAATAGTCATAGCTATTTAATGCTTAAAAACACTGATTATTTTAGCATTGAAAATGACTTTGTTTTAATTTCACAGTTTCCTAAGAGTTGTGCCATATTATAGTGGGTAGGGTGAAGAAATGGGGAAATGGACAAAACGTAGTACAGTGGCCTCAACTGCTGCTGTTTATAGAGATTACATTTTTTGGAAAAAACAATGGGTACAATGACCTGACAAAGTATAAGGGACAAAGAGATACTTGAAATTGGATTGCTGCAAACACTTTGAACTGGTACCTTTGCCAGCATGCGAAGGCATGTCAGGTTCAAATGAACTCCAGGGGACAGCATCGTGACCTCCACTCTGTATAAAAACACAGGGCCACTGGCAATCACGCAGTTAGTAAGGCTGGCCCTTGGCGGCCATGAAACACATGTGGTTTCTCAGCCAAATACGCTAAGCTCTAAAGTCAGCTGCTCAGAGGATGGCTGATCAGATACAGCAGCTGGTCCAGGAGATGACAGCTGTAGATATTCGTGTCAGCTAAAATAACTGTCAGTTTTCTTGGCTTTGTTCTTGAAAATGGTTATAGGCCTGGGAGCTCGAAAATCCTGTGCTATTCTCACACCAATAATAGCCCAAGATGTGGTCTACTTGACCATTGTCCTTCTCACTGCTTCAGTTTCAAAGTTCCAACCTTTCTGCTGCCTCTGGCCATTGGTAGGTGGCCATTTATAGCCGGGCAGGTTTTCCTGCACAGAACTTCACAGTCAAATGTAGCACCCCTGGTTTCTTAGAAGTTACTAAAGTACGACTGCCATTCTATTAAAATTCCTTCCCATCCATGGTAGTGCATTTGCCAGTCAGTAGAGCTGTGGGGATACATGTTGGTCCAGTTTGGGAGAGTGGAAAGCTCTGTATTAAAAATGATAGATCTGGATTCTGTTCTGTCTCTGGCACTCACTACTTATGAGAATCAATTCACTTAACTTCTCTGAAACTCAGTTTTGTAATGTGCATAATAAAAATAATAGTACCTGTGTTACTTTATACAGATATTTGGTGAAGCTAAGAAGAGATGATATGCTTGAAAGCACATTGAATATGGTTGATATCAGAGGCAAGTGTATTATGGTATGATTCTTAAAGGTTTTCTGCAACACATTGCGCCTCTTTCTCCTTTCATCTCCTGTTCCACAGCATACTTTACTGAATATGCATGTTAGAGATAGTCTGCTTTTTGGTGGAAAACAAGGAGGCTTGGATAATTGCTGCAAGAAGCTCTTGGACCTCAGGATCCAGCTGTGGAATCAGGTAGACCTGGGTTTGAATCCTGGTTCATCTGCTGACTTCCTGTGTGACCTTAGACAAGTCACCAGCCCTCACTAAGACTCACCGTCTTCATTCATTAATTCATCAGTTTGCAAATATTTATTTAGCATCTATTTTGTACCAGTCACTATTCTATGTGTTGGGTATATAATACTGAATAAAACAAAGTCCCTGCCCTCAAGGAGTTTATATTCTAGTGGGAGACAATACACTCATACAGGGGTTGGCAACCTTTTCCTGTAAAGAGCCAGATAACTAAATATTTTAGGGTTTCATATATGGTTTCTGTTGCATATTCATCTTTTTTTTCTCTTTTTCTTCCTTTTACAGCCATTTAATAATATGAAAACAGTTCTTAGCTTATGTCTATACAGAAACAGGCCAGGGCTAGATTTCATCCTGAGCCATAGTTTGCCAACACACATGTATATATGTATACACACAATATACATATTTATTTATGAAGAAAAACATTTTCCACTAAAAAAAGCAGGATAAGGACTATAAACACCAAGATAAGGGGGGATAAAGAGAGGCCAGGAAGGAGGTACTATTTTACATAGTGTGGTCGAGGAAGGTCTCTGCTAGTGTCATTTGAGCAGAGACATGAAGGAAATGAGGGCAGGGCACATGAGGGCTTCAGGGAAGTGTGCTCCAGAGAGAAGAAAAATAACTAAAAAGCTTAAAGTAAGAGCAGAGGGAGAAAGGAGGTGAGTGGTGAGAAGTGAAGTCAGACAGGTGGCAGGTGGCCAGATCATACAAGGCTTTGTGCATGGGAGGCCCTTTGGGAAGCCACTGGGAGTTTGAGCAGAGAAGAAACATGCTGTGACTTGAAATTTAAGCAATTACATTGGCTGCTATGTTGAGAATAGACTGGAGGGGGCAAACATGGAGGTCAGTTGTCATAATATCCAGATGAAGACAGCTTAATCCAGGATGGTTGGTGGTAGAAAAGTGAGAAGTGGTTGGATTCTGGAAATATTTAAAAGGAAGAACTGCCAGAATTTGTTGAGGGATTACATGTGGCATGTGAGAGAAAGAGAGATGTCAAGGGTGATTCCAATGTTTGTGACCTGAATAATTGTAAACATGTGAATACAGTTGGCTGAAGAGAAGCCTGGGAGAGAGAAAAAAGGAGATTGGTGGGCGATATGTTAAATTATAGGTAGTCAAGTGTGATATGGAGAGGACAGCTGGATATAAAAATCTGGTGCTCAGAGAAGTCTGGGTTTGAACATGCAAATTTGGGAGTTGGTATGTACAGCTGTAGGAGTGGATAAGATTTCCTAGAAAGTAAAGGAGATAATTCCAAGGACTGAACTTTGGTCAATTCAACAGATAGAGGTCTTGTCAATGTTAACTACTTCATAGGGTTTTAATAAGGAATGAGAGAAATAGTGAGCACTAAGCAAATGTTAGTTTCTTTCTGTCTCTACCCCTTTCTATTCCTGGGACACAGAGATAGAGTTCTTGATTGGCCCACCCAATGGCATCTCAGGGAGTTATGAAATGCACTGGTATTTGTGGTTGTTTCCCTCTGAAGATGCAATGTAATGCCATATGATTCCATGAATATCCTTAATATGGTAAGAATATGAAGTTGAAAGCCTGCTAACCTCATCAATGTATCTGCTAATGAATGTTTTTGAAGTTTCAAGTCACAGGGTGAAAGTAGCCTCAATATGAGGTTACAGTCTAATGACACATCATGACATGTTGGTGAAAACTAAACATTAACAGACACCTCCCTTCCACTCTTTATCACTTAGTTGCAGCCAACTCTCAGTTAAAAAGGACAATAAGGACACCTTTTGGTGCTAATTACTCAGAATCACAAACTTCTGGCAGGAGATGCTTACTGATGCAGAGCATTTCTTTTTTTTTTTTAAATTTTTTTCCTTTTTGTCTTTTTTCGTGTCCGGCAATGGATCGCAACCCTCAGTGTCGTGC
>NW_007731861.1:34401-35388 GCF_000696425.1 Galeopterus variegatus
GCTAATTACTCAGAATCACAAACTTCTGGCAGGAGATGCTTACTGATGCAGAGCATTTCTTAAAATTTCAATTTCTTATTTTTGTATGTTGATTCAATATTTCTGCCTATTCATTATGGACGATATAAATATCATTAAGGGATAAAAGTTAGAGATTTGATGTTCTAAAAAAATTTTTCTAAAAGATCAGAATGTCAATGGAAGTGCTGGCAGACCTAGACAACAGTAACCGAGAGTAAGGAGTCAGACGCTCCCAGTCTCCCCCTCCACTTGGGTGGAAGTGGTAGCCCAGCAAAGGAAGAAGAGGAAGCTGACAACCTGCACATTAGATAATGCACCAAGTTTTTTAGGATTGACTGTTCCTAAGGAGCATAAAACAAAAAATTGCAACTTGTAGGCAGGGACTATTTTTGTAAATTTATCATAGTGGTTCTCAACCAGAGGCGATTTTGCTCCCTGGGGACATTTGGCAGTGACAGGAGACATTTTTGGTTGTCATAACTTGTGGGGTGCTAGTGGCATGTAGTGGGTAGAGGCCAGAACAGTCCTCCCTCAACAAAGAATTACCTGGCTCAAAATGTCAATAGTGCTGAAGATGAAAAACCCTGCAAGCAATGACAGGTGTAGTATAGGTTCTTGATACATGCTTTATAAGGGATTTGTTTACACTCATCTCTCTGACATTTTACTTTCTCCTCATTATTTCGTCCCCTTTCAATTTCTTCCCTTTCCAGTATAGGTATGTGTATCTAATTGTTTTTTCCTGGTTCAGTGACCATTCATAATTAAGAGGATACTTAACCCTGATTTATTTATTTATTTTTGGCAGCTGGCTGCAAGGGGGATCAGGATCTGAACCCTTGACCTTGGGGTTACAAGGCTGTGCTCTAACCGACTGAGCTATCCAGCCAGCCCCTTAACTCTGACTTAAAACTCAGACAATTCAGGGCTTAAATGAGGGACTCATACCCAATCCCTTTCCGAAGG